>NC_057800.1:237797507-237834233 GCF_018294505.1 Triticum aestivum
TGGGCCCGGCGGGCCGCGGCGGCAGGGGCGATGCGCGGGACAGGTGGCGGCGCGCTATTGGGTGCGGGCGGCGGTGGAATTCGTCCGGCGGCGGCCGGACGTGTCCGGTGGCGGCGGGGCGATTTGATCTAGGGTTTGGACCCGAATTTTGGATGGGGAGGACATATTTATAGGTAGGAGGAGGTAGGAGTGTCCAAATGAGGTGTAGTTTTTGACCACGCGATCGTGATCCGATGGCGGAGGACATGGGATAGGTTTGGATGGGTTATTGAGCCGGTTTGGAGGGGTGTTGGGCTGCAACACACACGAGGCCTTTACGGTTCCCCGGTTAACCGTTGGAGTATCAAACGGACTCCAAATGGCACGAAACTTGACAGGCGGTCTACCGGTGGTGTGCCAAGGCCGCTTGGCAAATCTCGGTCCATTCCGAGAACGTTTGACACCCGCACATGAAAAGAGGCAAAATGGGGCGCTGGAGGATGTAGAAGTGTCGGATAGCAAAACGGACAACGGGGAAAATGCTCGGATGCATGAGACGAACACGTATACAAATGTGATGCACATGATGACATGATATGAAATGCATGACATGGACAAAATGCAAAACGAAGACAAATCCCAACCACGAAGGGAATCTCATAACTTAAAACCGAAATGGCAAGAGTCTGAGTACAAATATGGCAAATTACATCTGGGGCATTACACTCGGTTCATTCAGAACTTTAAAGATACCTGTAAACAGCCCATGTCGATCGTGGACCTGACTAACTGCAAGCAAGAGGAAAGATAATCCACGACCCATTGGGTGCGCCGGGTCAAGGAAATAATACATTCATCTGATAAGACGGATGTCGGCTCTGCGGTTTTAATGTTGTAGAAAATTGCCGTTTTGAACCTCTGAAACAGAAACTGGGGCGGCTCAAGCGTGACTGTAATGACATGGGCCAGCTGATGGTGGCTCTCGTCAAGTACGCCGATTCTGATAGTACCAAGGATCCCGCATCTGATGAAGAGAAGACAGGGAAGGGGAAGAAGAACGGTAGTAGCAAAGGTCACTAGCACAACCCGGCAAATCAAGGAGGTAATAAACGTAAGGCTGATGGTAGTCTGGAGTTTGTGGCTAACGCCAGCGCACAGGGCAACAATCAACGACACAAGGGGAAGCCACATCCTTGGTTTGGCGGGTCAGCTCTCACCTTTGAGCAGCTGCCAAATGAACCTTGTCCAAGACACGACACCCGGGAGAAGCCAGCTACCCATCTGTGGAAAGACTGTATGATCATGAAGGCTTTTAAGAATTCTAACATATTCGATGGTAACCACGGACCTGGCGGCGGCTCAGGTGGTGGCGGTTTTCATGGCCCGGGCGCCGGTTTAAGCGGTGGCGGTTTTCATGCCTAGGGCCATCCAGGTAGTCAAGGCGGCTATAATCAGCAACCCGGCCAGGGCAATCAGCAACAACAACAACAGTCCGGGTATCAGAGTAACCCAAAACAGCTGAACAATAGGCAGTACCACGTGTTTACCACCAGTTTGTGCAAGAGGGATCAGAAGCTTCATAAGAGGGCTATAAATGTTGTTGAGCCGACGGTTCCGTGTTATTTGAGATGGTCTGAACAACCTATTGTGTGGAGTAGGGAGGATCACCCGCCCCGGGTTGATAATAAGGGTCATCTGGCTTTGGTGGTGGCGCCTCAAGTTGGTGGATATAAGTTCACTAAAGTGCTCATGGACGGAGGCAGTAGCATCAACATCCTCTATTATGAGATGTTCCGTCGCATGGGGTTAACTGATAAGAGTCTTAAAACATCCAACACTGTTTTTCATGGGGTAGTGCCTGGTAAGTCGGCGTACCCAGTTGGTGAGATCGAACTGGAAGTAGCCTTTGGGGATGAGTATGATTCTAGGGCTAAGAAGTTAACTTGCGAGGTGATTAAGATCAAAAGCCCGTATCACGCTCTGTTTGGACGGCCGGCTTATGCTAAGTTCATGGCTCGGCCATGTTATGTGTATCTACAGCTCAAAATGCCGGGTCATAAAGGCACTATCACAGTACATGGACGCCGGAAAATAGCCTTGGAATGTGAAGAAGGTGATGCCGCTTATGTCGAGTCTGTTTGTGCACTAGAGGAATTGAAGTTTTATAAGGATAACGTTGACCCGACAGAGATGACATCTTTGAAGAAGCCAACTATGGAGCATGAGCCAGCGTTGAAATTCAAGTCAGCTGATGACACCAAGATGATTGATTTCGTGCCTGGCAACTCATCCAAACAGTTGATTATCAGTGCTAATTTGGACCCAAAATAGGAAAGCGCGCTCATCGAGTTCATCCGTGAGAACCGGGACATCTATGCATGGAAGCCTTCTGACATGCCAGGTGTACCGAGAGAACTCGCTGAGCACACTCTCAATATTAATCCAAAGTTTAAGCCGGTTCGGCAATTTCTTCGGCGGTTTAACGAGGAAAGGCGCAAGGCTATCAGAGAAGAGGTGGCCCGGCTCTTGGCGGCCGGGTTCATTGTCAAAGTTTTTCACCCAGAGTGGTTGGCTAACCCGGTGCTTGTGCTTAAAAAGAACGACACCTGGCGCATGTGTGTGGATTACACATATTTAAACAAGGCTTGTCCAACGGACCCTTTTGCTCTCCTTCGTATCGATCAACTCATTGATGCTACGGAGGGATGTGAGCGTTTGAGTTTTTTGGATGCTTACTCTGGTTATCATCAGATCAAGATGGCAGTTAAGGACCAGGCGAAGACAACTTTCATCACTCCATTTGGAGCCTTCTGCTATGTGTCTATGCCTTTTGGGCTTAAGAGTGCCCAGGCGACTTATCAGTGTTGTGTACAGAATTGCCTTCATAAACAGATTGGGCGTAATGTTCATGCTTATGTGGATGATATAGTGGTGAAATTTGGAGAAAAGGAAACCTTGGTAGCTGATCTGAAGGAAACCTTTGATAACCTCCAGGTCTACAAGATGATGCTTAACCCGGCCAAGTGTGTTTTTGGAGTCCCAGCTGGCAAGCTCTTCGGTTTTTTGGTGTCCAACAGAGGCATTGAGGCTAACCTGGAGAAAATAAAAGCAATTACATCTTTGTCTAAACCGGCGTGCATCAATGACGTTCATCGGCTGGCGGGCCGTGTCGCAGCTTTAAGCCGGTTTATAAGCCAACTAGGCGAGAAGGCTATGCCATTGTATCAAATGATGAAAAAGACAGATGATTTTGTTTGGAGTGACGCTGCTAACTCTGCTTTTGAACATCTAAAGAAACAACTCCCTGAGCCGGCGATTTTTGCTGCTCCCGTTGAGAAGGAACCATTGTTGTTATATGTGGCTACTAAGTCACGTGCCGTCAGTGTGGCCATTGTTGTGGAACGCAAGGAGGTTGGCAAGGAACATCCGGTTCAACAGCCAGTTTACTACGTTAGTGAGGTGTTCATTGAATCTAAGAAAAGGTATCCACAATGGCAGAAGCTTGTTTATGGGGTGTTCATGGCAAGCCGGAAGCTCAAGCATAACTTTCAGGTTCACCCTATCAGTGTGGTTAGCTCTGCTCTGTTAGGAGATATTATTCAAAATAGAGAAGCCACAGGACGAGTCGCCAAGTGGGCCATTGAACTTGGGTCTCATGGCTTAAAGAATGTGCCACGTACTGCGATCAAATCTCAAGCGATGGTTGATTTCATTAACGATTGGACGGAGTTACAGACACCTGAAGAAAAGCCAGACAACACATATTGGACAATTCATTTTGATGGGTCCAGACAGTTGGAGGGCTCGGGGGCTGGAGGTGTTTTAACTTCTCCTCGAGGTGACAAGTTTTGTTATGTGTTGCCATTGATGTTTCCTTGTACTAACAATGCAGCAGAATATGAGGCCTTGCTCCATGGTCTTCGAATGGCTAAAGATATGAGTTTAAGCCTGGTACGGTGCCTTGGCGACTCAGATTTGGTGGCTCACACTACAAAAAAGACACATCCGTGACATTTTGGTCCAAACGAAATTTTTGTCTGTCATACATATGACAATTCTATGATGATAATTGTGACAAAACCCGGTATCATCATAGATATGGTGGGCTCCTACTTCTATGACAAAAAATCATGACAGAAAATGGGCTTTTCATCCTGGGCGGGCCGGAGATGCAGCTGCATGACATTCTTTGGGCCTTATGACAGGAAAAACCGTGGTAGAAGCGAGGGGGAGGAAAATTTCGGGGAGTTCTCGGTTATGGTGGGAGGTCGGGGGCCGGCGATGCGCGTTTCTCTCATACACGTACGCACGTGTGTGCGAGGCATTGGCTCTAACTGAATCCGAGCGAGGCGTTGGGCTCTAACTGAACCCGAGCGATTGCACTGCAGGCTACGCGTTACTGAACCCGAACGATCGATCGATGGTTGTTAACTAAACCTGATCGAGCGATTCCTTCGCTACTGCTGCTAATTGAAGCCGATCGATGCTGCCTCTAGGATGAACAGTGAGCGTTGCGGGGGGGCGGGGGGCTTTGGATGAACAGTGAGTGGTGGTGTTGCCTCTGGATGAACAGGACCCCGTGGTGTGGTGGAGGGCTGGATAAACAATAGACGTTGGAGGGGTGCCCGTGGAGGGGTGGTTGAACAGGACCCCGTGGTGTGGAGGGCTGGATGAATAGTAGATGGTGGAGGGGTGCCCATGGAGGGGTGGTTGAACAGTAGCCGGTGACGTAGCGCGCGGTGGAGGCTGGAGGAGGTCGACAGTTGCTTGTGGAGGCTGGAGGAGGTCGACGATGGAGATGAACAATATCCCGTGAAGTCCCGTTTTGCGGTACGCCACAACCCTCCCGATGAACAGGACCCCCGTTTCGACCGTAGGAGGTCCGTTTTGTCCGTTTTGCGGTATGCCACACCCCTCCCAATCAACAGGACCCCCGTTTCGACCGTAGGAGGTCCGTTTCCTCCGTTTTGCGGTACCCAGACCCCTCCCGATCAAGCGGACCCCGTTCCTAAGGTAGGAGGTCCGTTTCCTCCGTTTTGCGGTACGCCAGACCCCTCCCGATGAACAGGATCCCGTTTCGAATGTGGCCGGTCGAACACAAGGCCGTTTCCTCCGTTTTGCGGTACGCCAGGCCTCGTTTCCATCGCCTGTTCCGTCCAAGCCCTCCCGATGAACACGACCACGCATTCCGTTCCGACCCAGCCGGTTGGCTCCCATGCGTTCTATTGCCTCCCGATGAACACGACGCATTCCGTTGCCTCCCCATGAACACGACGACGACGCTGTTTCTCCGTTCCGACCCAGCCATGTACACGAGCCCTGGCCGTACGTATGCGCGAGTAGGCGTTCGAGACCCCACCCGTATGTACACATATGTGGCCATATTTTCTTTCTTGCACCCTGGCCGCTGTACATACGTGTACATGCTACGTGCGCGCCTCTACTACGACACGTACGCGCCTCTACTATGACACGTGCGCGCCTCTACATCCACCAGTATATATGTACGTACATGTTCACGACCAGAATGACAACGCTACGTACGCTTCGACCAGGTGGGTCCCGACTGTCACGCACTTCCTTGCCTGCGAAGATTTAGCTGGTAGGTCCCAGTAGTCAGGGGGGCAAATCGTTTTTTTCCTGGACGCACTTCCTTGCGTGCGAAGATGTAGCTGGTGGGTCCCAGCAGTCAGGGGCAAACGTTTTTTCGCGAAATATGGTGGCTCGTCCGGTGGGTCCTCGCTATCAGGTGGAGGAATAATTATTTTGCACATAATAAGGAGGCACTTCCTTGCTGCGGACGTGGACCCAGCTGTCAGCCTCTCCACGTACAGTCCACGTCTGATGGAAGCCATTCCTTGACCATGTTGACCACGCCGCGCCGAGAGCACCAGGGCGGTGGACGACGGTGAGGCCTAGGAAGGGGACGACATGGAGCTGGGGAAGATGCGGCAGTGGATGCCCACGTGTAGAGGAGTACGAGAGTTCACTGGTTCGCTGCGGTGTGAGGCTGTCGTCGCCGCAGAATAACAGGGGGTGTGGGTGAGTACAGGGATGGCCTAGCCAGCAGTGGGAATAGTAGGGGGCGGTGAGGCCTCCGCCACATCGCAGCCGGCCACGGGAGGCAGGAGCACGAGGCACGGCCGGCGCTGGTTTGGGCGGCTGGAGCAAGAAGACCATAGGTTGAAGAAGCACTATGGCTGTTGGATGGACATCGTACGGTCACTGGAGCTAGAATTGTGCATATTGACTAAGTTGATAAAGCCCTCCGTCCCCATCAACTTAGTAGGCCCACAAGTCAGCCTGCCACTATACTGGGTCCCAGCTAACAGGAGGAGTATTCATTTTTTTGTGCATAATAAGGAGGCACTTCCTTGCGTGCGAAGATATAGCTGGTGGGTCCGAGCTGTCAGCGGCGGTAACGTTTTTTCGTGAAATACAGAGGCCCTTTCGGTGGCTCCCTGATGTTAGGTGGAGGAATCATTATTTTGCACTTAATAAGGAGGCATTTCCTTGCGTGCGGCCGTGGACCCAGCTGTTGGCCTCTCCACGTACAGTCCACTTCAGATGCATGTCGGTCATTGACCACGTTGACCAGGCCGCGCCGAGAGCACCAGGGCGGTGGACGACGGCGAGGCCTAGGAAGGGAACGACACGGAAGCAGGGAAGACTCGATAGTTGTTTCCCACGCGGAGGGGAGTACGACTGTACGAGGGTTTACTGGCTCGTCTGCCGTCGCCGGAGAATAACAGCAGGTGTGGGTGAGTAGAGGGATGGCTAGGCCAGCGATGGGAGTACGGTCGGGCGGTGAGGCCTGCGCGACAGCACCACCGGCCGCGGGGAGGAGGGAGCAGACAGTCCCGCCGGTGCTTGTTTGAGCGTCTGGAGCAGGAAGATCAGAGATTGAAGAAGCACGATGGCCGTTCGATGGACATCCAACAGTCACTACTTGTGTGCCAACCTTTTTTTTAGGAAAGCCTCAAATCTGTGGAAAACAACATACAACCCATTTGCCATTATTTCTAATAATTTACATCCCATTTGCTAATTCTTAAGGTTTTTTGGAGCCCATATTCTTTTTGTTAGCATTACAGCCCATATTGTGGCCACGGTTAAAAATTTATACTAAATTTTGCATATTTCGGTGCGGTCCGAACTATTTTTAATCCCAAAATTTTGACTCACATTCAAACTGATTTTAAAAATAAATGTATATCAATATAAAATCCAACAAATTCTCCATGCATAAAAATTAATGTAATTTAAAATCTCAAAATGAAAAAACGATTTTTGAATTAATTGCCGGTTTGATGTGTTTTAAAAATGTACAACCCAGTTCTCATTACTAATAGGCCATTTTCTCGGCCAGCTGAATGAAGCTCTCCTCGTCTTTAAAGATTTGTAGCCCAACGGGCCTCAGAAAGCGACTTACTTGGCAAATCATAAAAAACTGGGCTGTGGCCGTGGACCCAGCTGTCAGCCTCTCCACGTACAGTACTCTTCCAATGAAAGTCGGTCGTTGACCACATTGACCACGCCGCGCCGAGAGCACCAAGGCGGTGGACGACGGCGAGGCCTAGGAAGGGGATGACGCGGAGCCGGGGAAGACGCGGCAGTGGATGCCCACGGGGAGAGGAGTACGAGGCTTCACTGGTTCGGCTGCGGCATGAGGCTGCCGTCGCCGCAGAATAACAGGGGGTGTGGGTGAGTAGAGGGATACCCTAGGCCAGCGGTGGGAGTAGTAGGGGGCGGTGAGGCCTCCGCGGCATCACAGTCGGCCACGAGAGGCAGGAGCACGCGACACGACTGGCGCTGCTTTGGGCGGCTGGAGCAAGAAGATGAGAGATTGACGAAGAATGCCGGCCATTGGATGTAAATCCAATGCCTTCTTAGGCTTCGACCTACTGACCCACATGTCAGCCAGTCCATTTGGTTTTTAGTCCATTTGGTGGACTGGGTGAAACAATGATGTAGCATCTATGCAGCCCATTTAAATCCCATTTGCATTTTTCTCGAAATCCGAAGACTTGCTGGGCTGGGTGAAAATATCATGTTGGGCTAGACGGAGAAATGTTATAAAAACATAAACACATGATTGCACGTTAGTAAAATCTTTGCAAGCTTATGTACGCAATCACTAGGAGCTAACTTGCCAAGTTATATATAAACAATTATTATTATTATTTTGTAAGAACTTTCAACTTACAAAATAAAATATCATTTTAATTTGATGAGTTAATAGTACGTGGGGTATTATTATTTTTAGGCTAGACGTGGGACAGTTGAGTTGGTTATAGGGGAAAGTACTGGGAGAAAACTCAGTTTACATCGAAAAAGAAAGTGGGAGAAAATTCAGAGACCTGCTGGGTCCACCTAAGGAGGGGAATATGTTGGGAGGAAGGAGATTCAAAGCACGGCAACCGAGTGAACTACTTTTTTTACGGACAAGTGAACTAGTTTACACACATAAGCAAACAACCACTAAAAAGCAATCATGTTAATGAGTTCTTAAAAGAAATATTTTAGACAAAACAGATAATTACGACACATAGGCTAATGCATGAAACACTCAGATGATAAAGGTGCTTATAAACAGATAAAGTACAACATCTAGACCTTCCTGGCACGCTTGATCATGATGTTGCAGTTGTCCGTGTACTCGTTGGTTATGGGAAGCAGATACGCCCTCATGTCCAAGATCTTCCTCTACATGTCGTAGCATGCGTATGCGTCCTTGGCCGCGTAGGTTATGTAGGCTAGATTCAGAGGTACCTCCCACGTGTTCAGCTCGTCTTCTTTCATGTTGGCGTACCAGGGGTCGATGATGGTGTCAGCGAGGTCAACCACGAAGTCCTTCTCCTACCCGTTGCTGATGATCTTGTATTGCTTCTAGATGTCGACAAGCTTGTTGCACCAGATGGCCGAATCATCGCGTTCTTCCTTCTCTCCACCGTAGAGAAGGTGCGGTCAGCGCTGCCGATGAAACGGGCGAATGCTCCAGAACCTGGTGCAGCCATAGGACTGAGGCGAGGCAGAGCTTCACCGAGTCCATATCATTGGTGTACATCACATTCAACTTGGTGCAACCATAGGACTGAACGGTGAACTCAAAGGGGAACTCCTTGCTAAAGTCCATATCCAGCAGGCTCACCCCTCGGATTGCCATTGGAGTCTCTTCGAGTGAACGAGTGTGTAGGCGGCGGCATTAGTTCATTTTTTGGCTCTTGCGGAACTGGATTCATAAGTAAGCTGAGTGTGTACCGGCGATAACAGTTACTACCCCTCCCTCGCCTGCTGCACGCCCGGCAGAAGATGCACCCTCGGGCACACGTCAGTTCACGAGCGGGTCTGTATTGGTACTTTAATAACAGGAGTTAGTGGTCACTTTACTTAAATTTAATTAGCTTTAATAGAAATTTATACTTAAAACAAGCAATGCATTCACTCGTTCTATCAGTTCCACAGGATCAACATGCACAACAATTAGAATTATTATTCTCAGGAGGCACATGATCAGCACATTTGTCACACTTTCACAAAGATAATACTACCAAGTTTGAACTGTTTGTTATGGTTGTTGTCCTCTGCATCATCATGCCGTGTTTCCCAACTTGCAAGATTCAGAACCAACAAATAAGATCCAAATAATAAGTACAACAAAGATTCCTACATCTCATTGATTCCCAGCTTTCAAGATTCAGAACCAACAAATAAGATCCAAATAATAAGTACAACAAAGATGCCTACACATCTCATTGATTCCCAGCTTGCAAGATTCAGAACCAACAAATAAGATTCAAATAATAAGTACAACAAAGATGCCTACACATCTCACTGATTCCCAGCTTGCAAGATTCATAACCAACCCATTAGAGCCTTTTGATAAAGTGAATATCGGGATTAAATCCATCTTGGCTAGCCATGTCATACAATCGAAGAACTTGGCAAATGCTCTTGACCGTCACAACATCTGTAGTTGAGTATTCCTGTTTGCACAACATGTTTGCACAACACAAACAAGGAGATAGGAGAGCATGATTTCTCTTTAATAGCAGCCTCCTTGAACTCAACCTCCAGCTCTACTTGGATGAGGTCTGCCTGGAGTTCCATGATTCAATTCATGCGCCTTTTTCTGCAGTTCACCTGAAATGAAGCAAATATTGCATCATTCAGCCAGCAAGAAGTACTTGCTCTTGTGAGCTGGCAGGTTCTTGTTTAGTAGTTGCATTATAATTGAGGAACATTAAGGTTGGCTATCCGGCTCATGTAAGCTGCAACTATAATTTTCTTATCCTTTTGTGAAGTTCCACGAAAATAAAGTGCCATTGTGGTGACAGTGACGGCTCCATCTTGCAAGGGCCAATAAAGTGTTGCACGAGATTACGAGCAGAACTTGACAGAGATTTTGGAAACTCCAATCACCATTTCGTGCAGTTCCACCAAAATTGAGAGATGTTGCCCACGTGACATTTTAGTTGAACTGCACAAGACACTCATTCCAAAAAAAAGTGTTTTGTGCAGTTCACCAAAAGTTCACAATAGCAACAAGGTGAAATGGATATCCCTATCTGCACAAAAAGATAGAAAGTAAACAGTTGGTGGTCAATAAGAATATACAAAACATATACAAAATGAAAAGAAGCATCTTAATTATGTTCATGGCAATCACGCAAGGACAGTAGAAATTTTAAAACGTCAGCAATGCTTCATGTTACTAGAAGTATTACGATCAACAATGAGATTCCTCAAATATGGGATTACTTTAATGGTGGCATTGCTTTTTTACCAGACACAGTAAATCAACAGCAGCTAAAGAGTTGATTTAAGGGCATGGGACCGTGGGGACACCAGGACACTCAGCAGCGTAAAGGAGCAACTTACTTATCATACTGGGGAAAACAGCAGGAGTGCCATTTGTAGCACAATTTAATTGCATCTTATCACTGGAGGCATTAGATTAACAATAACACTGGTTAGACATGTCCCTAAGGTAACAGTGTGATCGCTTCATTTTACATGGGCCCTTACATTAACAACAGCAAAAGGTTGGTATAAGGACATGCGACAGTGGACGCATCAGCACAATGTACCTACAAGGAGGCATAAAGTGGTGATGCCGAGTTTGTTCATGCTATGTGAGGGCAGCAAACCTAATCCTGGAGACCTTGTACTATGTGAGGGCAGCAAATCTAATCCTGGAGACCTTTTACTATGTGAGGGCAGCAAATCTAATCCTGGAGACCTTTTACTATGTGAGGGCGGCAAATCTAATCCTAGAGACCTTTTACTATGTGAGGGCCGCAAATCTAATCCTGAGACCTTTTACTATGTGAGGGCAGCAAATCTAATCCTGGACATACTCTGTTGACTTGTCCACCAGCCGCCACTTTCTATCATTTTTTCAACCAATAATAGATCTGTTCCTTATCCGGTTTGTACTGCGTTTTCTCATTATTTCCCTTTTCAACCAAGAGACCGGTTGGGTATCCGGTCTCTACTACTTTCACCATATTATTTTCTCTTTGAATCAAGTCCTAGATTCATGCTACAACTTTCACCCCTTTCTTTGTTGTTTGAACAAAGCCCTAGATTCAAATGCATGAAGTAGCTTTACCTCTAATAATACTAAAAATTTAGGTGGCTTTGGAAGAGCTGATGGGAGTAGAAAAAGATGCACATGCAGACACGTGGGGAGCTGGGGCAGTAGAGCAAGGCCGCTCTCGAAGAACTTATACCTGAGGGTCGCCGGGATGTCGGTGGCGGCATGTCAGATCTGCAGACAATACAATAGGGAGGAAGAAGGGTCGGCGGACCTCCCGAGTCGGCGCTGTGTCGGAGAGAACAACATGGGCAGAGGATCGGGCCCCTCCAGCAGCTGTGGGTTTCCTTCCTCGGTGGCGATGACCGCGTGAATGATGCCTGCAGTCGCCAGCACCGTTTGGAAACGTTGCTTGGTGCGGGGCTGCAGGCCGGCGCCTTGGATGATTTGGCACAGCCGACTGCCGCTCGCGTCCATCGCCTCCATAGGTGCTTGTGGCTTCTGGTCACTTGGTCTTGGATTGGAGTGAGCAGTGTTGCGCAGAGACTTGGGAGTAGATGGATTGGAGTGGTGGGGCTATACTAGCAAGTAGTTGTACGTACTAGTACAATAGTGGGCTCACATAGCAATTTTGTCAGATGCAAGAGCCTGGATATATGCGTGCTCCAATGTTCGCAACTGCAACGTTCGGTTTGTGCTTGTCTCTTCGCCTCTTCGAGAAGACGTACAATGATGTTACTACTACTGCTTCTACAGTGTCGAATCCATTGCTGCATGTCCATCCACCACGAGCGAGACGGATAGCTTGTTGTAGAAGTACTACTAAGCAAAAGCCTGTCGTCGTTTGCGAGCAACCGCGCGCATGGGTGAGGGAGAAGGCGTGTAGTAAAATCAAGCTTCTCCTTGTTGTACGAGTTGACACGACACATCATAGCACTGGCCCCACATGCTTGCCTCTAAACTTGGCTGAAAGACCCGCAGTGTACAATATATTTGCTGCAACCTCTAACATTTACCCACCGCAAATTAAAATATATGTGGCCGTATGCATCATTCTGATGCAGAGGCCAGGGAGTCCCCCCTTTTCGAAAAAACAAATTAAAATATATATTCCTGTCTTGACCAGATGAGCGTGCAAACTACAATCACCAGGGTGTCAGGTAGGGCCAGAAGACTATTTTAATATTTTTTTTAAAACTTCAAGACGGGCACATAGCATGGAGCCGACCCCAACGATTTTAAGCTTGCAGGCACGGTACACGCTATCCTAGACTACTCTACACATGGAACTGCCACACAAGCGTCCGGGCTGCGCTTGGCTCTTTGCCTCTTCGGGAAGTCGAACAATGATGGAGTACTACTGCACTGGAGGAGTACTACAGTACGCTTCTGGCCATCTGACACCGATTGAACTGCTGCATGTCCATCGTGTGCGGGAGGGAGAGCGTGTAGCGAAAGCTTCTCCTAGTCTTGCCAGCCACCATGCTCATGGGCGAGGGAGGGACGCTCCTGCCTTTGCGTGTATGACAGGTGGGCCCGACAGGTGTGTGGCCAACCTATCATACAGCCAAAGGCAGGTGTAGTTAAGTCCGCGAGGGAGAGGATAATCAAACTTCTCGTTGATGTACGAGTTGACGCGACACATCAAAGCACTGCACTCGATATATTTGAATAATTTGCGTTTACCAATGCATTAATTACAACGCATGCATGCATGCCGTGACTCTCCTTTTGATTGCATGTGTTGATTTAATGCACCTTGAAGTAGTATAAAATATGTGACGGTAAAGCTTTGTAATACCCCGGCCCAAGTCGCTAGATGGTTGTGCACAAGGAGGGCGAGATCATGCAGACCGAACAGGACCCGATGATGGAGCTCTCTAAGGTCTCGATGGACCTCACCTTGCTCCCCTGCCCCTTGTGCCTCCGCCCCTTGACACCTCCAGTGTATGAGGTTCGAATACACCTCGCCCGTTCGGCTGATTGAGCAAGGTGCAGGTTTCTTGATTGATGTGCTGTTTGATTGATTTCTGCGGTGCAAGGGACGGCACCTGGCCTGCGCAGACTGCCGCGCCAAGCGCTCCGGGAACCAACGGCAGTGCTAGAAGTGCAAGCGCGGCGGTGGCTTCGACGTGCGGAACACGGCGGTGGACTCTGTCCTTTCGTCGGTGAGGGTGGATTGCCCGCACGAAGGCTGTGGGCTCTACGTCACTTAGCACAAGCTCGCCGATCACCAGAGCGTGTGTCTGCTCGCGCCCTGCAAATGCCCCGTGCCCGTCTGCGGCTACGAAGGCCCGCCTCCGGCGCTCTACCACCACATCAGCACCGCGCATCCCATTCCCATGCATAGGATCCAGTACGGCAAGGTGCTCGAGCTGCAAGTGCCACTGTCGGAGCCACGGCTCTTGCTATTCGCGGAGGAGGACCGCCACGCATTTTTCTTGGTCGGCAGCGTGCTCGACACCGGCGCGCCTATCACTGTGTCGGTCGTCTGCATCAGAGCGGGGGCGTCCCCACTGCCGCACTACGTGGCCAAGCTATGGGCGAACGGCCCACCGGGGGAGCCCAAAGGCACGACCGACGCCGTCAAGGTGCAAATGGAGGTGACAAGCAGCAAGGATCCCGGCGACGTCGACGTGCAGGAGCTGACCTTCTTGATAGTTCCGCCCAAGCTGCTGGCCGGGGCTAAGCTTGTGTCCCTCCACATTCAAATTGACAAGCTCACGTCCTAAATGTTTCTACAGTGCGTTCTGTTTATCTTAGTAATATGCTAATATAGGGATTACCTTGGTCTACTTTAGCTTAAGAAATGGTGGGTTTTGGTGGTGATGCAGCAATTACTTCGACATCAGATCAGTAATTTCCAACAGTCGAACAGATATTTTGTGTCTGTTGGATATAAAGTTCCTTTGGGTAAGAAGTACTACTTGTCATCAAAATGGATAAAAGGAGATGTATGTATACGTATTTTATTTCTAGATATGCCCCTTTTTATCCATTTTGATGACAACCACTCCCTCCGTTCCACAATACATGCCTTCCATTTGTCAAAATATAGATGTATCTAGACATGTTTTAGTATATAGGTACATCCATGATAGAGCCAATCGGATGGTTGAGAACACTACAATTCGTAGCTACAGATGCGTGTGTGACTCCGAGATGCAGAGGCCGAGGGTCATCATCCTCCTTTTTGAGAAAAAACAGACGCATGTGTGAGAGGATGAGTGCGTGCGTGCACCTCTTATCTTCCTGTATAACGTACTACTAAACTCAGAGTACAAGTTTTTGTGGGTGGCACGATGGTGCATGCGAGAAGTCCCAAGAGATAGGTTTAATGCGTCTAAAAAAAGACTAGCCTAGAGCTCGCCACGCGGCTATTCCTGTCGAACGCCCCATTAACCGTAAGATATGTATACGACGATGCCAGTTATTGCACGTACACAGTAGTACTCCCTCCTTTCCAGTTTATAGGGCTTAATTCAAAAATCTCACCAACCAAGATGATGAGTGGTGGAATATTTTTTGTAGTTTGCAAAAGCACCTAATTAATGTTCTTGTTTTTCTCAAAAAATTATGTTTATCAATGCATTAATTGCAATGCATGCATGCATAAAGTACATGCATTGGTCAATTTTATCTTAATACTTGCATGCAATGATTTAATGCACCTTGGAATCTAAACATGTGTTGGGGAACAACCAAATTGAGCCTTATAAAATGGAAAAACTAAAATTTTGAGATAAGCCCTATAAAACGGAAAGGAGGGAGTAGAAAAAGAAGTACTCCATCCGGGAATAGTGCCACACTTCGAAACTAGAACCGTCAATAAATTTTGAGCTTGCGTCTCGTCACATTCCAAATTACTCCATGCTATATTGAATTGAAAACCTGTTCACACTGATCACAACCTAAACGGTTTCCCACTTAGGAGCGTATTAGTAGTCGGTTATAAATACTAGTATGCCAATATGACTGCACATTCCTCCTCAACTCCTCATCCACAAAAACAAACAAGTCATTCAGCATCCTTCCCTTGCGTCTGCCATGGCCAGCGTGAGTTCTGGGTCGAGAGATTGCCACCAGGGAGAGGCGAGCATGGAAGCGGAAGCACGAGAGATGTCCCGCCTCGCTACGAGAGCAGCCGACATGTCCCGCCGCTCGGAAGTAGCAGCACAGAGGTCCCGCCGCACCGCTGAAGCAGCACGGAGGTCCCGCCACGCCGTCGATGCAGCAGACTGGTCCGGCCCCACCGCTAAAGTAGCAGAGATGTCCCTCCGTGCCACGAATGCAGAAGAGATGTCCTGCCGCGCCGCGGCGGCCTGGGAAAATTTCTCGCAGGCAGGCGACGACTGTTACAGGTGCATGCATGCGATCGTCCATAGCCAGATGGATGAGATCTTCGGCTGGGCGAGGTTGTAGGACGACATGAAAGCCTCATTTGAATAGGCTACCGGCGTCATCGGGCAACTAAGGGAGGGCAATGAGAGGCTCCAGGCCAAGCACGACCTGCTGAGGGAGAAGATCGTCTGAAGTACAGACCAGTAGGAGGAGACCAGTGCCTTGTTGAAGAGGACCGACGTCATTGTCAAGAAACTTATGGACGAGAATGACATGCTCCACAACGAGCGCCAAAGGTTGGTGGAGGAATTCGTGGATGTTCTCAAGCAGCGTCTTGAGGACACGAAAGAGCTCATCGCCGCTCGCCGCGGAGACTAGTTCCCGTGGCCTGCAGCAACGCATCAAGAAAGTAGAGATCAGCGAGCCAGATCCTTGTCTTTCTTGTTCTTTTTCCCTTGTGTATTTCGGGCGTAGCTGCATGTGGCTTTTTTTAATTATCTTTCTAATTATGTAAGACAATTAATCGTCCTTATCTTTTTGTGGAAGACCAATGTTGCGAGGCTGGAATGAAGAAAACTCTTGCTGTGGCGACCCTGGCGTTGCTGTTCTTCTAGTTGCTGCTGGGCTTCCTTCAGTTTCCCGGTTTCTTTTGATGTAATAATCGGTTTAGGATGTGGATTGTGTCATCGGTTGTGAAATGTTCGGTTCTAGCACAGATGTTTGGCCTTTGTTGGCCTCTTGGGATGTTGCAATTCAATCTGGTAGCTTTTAGTCCTTCGTGTTAGGCTGGAGTTTTGCTGAACTTCTTGTGAATTGTGGTGGTTTTCAGTAATGAAAATCGGAAGGGGCAAGCCCTTCTTTGATCAAAAAAAATTAATCGTCCTTATATATTCATTAGTCTTGCTATAAGTCACAGTAGATGCTATATAGGTCCGCCGGATCTTACATCAAGATCCGTGCTTTCAGATTTTCTTTTTTCTCTCTTAAATCTCAATCGAGTGAGACATAGCCACGCCATTAAATAGAGGCTCGGACGCCATTAATGGAGACCTTGGGAGAGAGGTGGACGGTAGATGGAGGTCAAAGGGCTCTCCTCCCGATAAGCACGCGCAGGGGTCTGATCGCACGCCTCTCATACTCAAATAGCTACCCTACACGGCGCCTCCTAGCTAATAAAAAATGGGAACGCGTGGCGGCACGTAAATGGTACTAGTAAGTAGAACGCCCACGGTTTCAATAATACTTGTGTTTCCGATTGTAACGTGACAGCACTTGTTCCAAAATGACTTTGTTGATTGTTAATGTGTGCGCCTTCGCAAATCGGACTTCAAATTTACCAAAGCATGTTGGTGCCATGTCATGGCACAATGCCAAGTTTCATTATTTTCATGCATGTTTTGGATTTACAGGAATTCAAAAACTAAGTTCTCAATGTTTCCAACCCAGCCACGACGCCCAGAATTTTGAATTTCATTCCGATTTCTTGCATGGAACCTAGAAATTTACCCGATGACACACATGTGATTGTTCAACCAACTTTGGTGCACTGGAACATGTGCTTGTATTTCAAATTTGAATTATGCACACAAAGGTGACACGTTCCCTCCTAGAACCACGAGCCTTCTTGAGAGAAGCTCCGATTTGCAAGAAGCATATACCAAAATTTGTTCCTATTCGGCCAATTTTTTTACCACGGCATGGTGCTACCATGACATGACACCATGCCAAGTTTCATGATTTTAAAACCAAGTTCCTCAATGTTCTCGACCGAGCCACGATGCCCAGATGTTTGAATTTTATTCTCATTTTTTGCATGAGACCTACTCCCTCCTTCCATCTATATAGGGCCTAATGTGTTTTTCAAGACAGCCTTTGACTATTGACTAGATTAATAGCACATGAGATGTATACTATGAAAATTATATTATTGGAAGCTCCTTTGACATACAAATTTGAAGGTATGCTTTGTGTAAGTTGCATGTCATATATTATTGCTCTAACGTTCTGTCAAAGTTAGCCTCAAAAACGCATTAGGACCTATATAGATGGAAGGAGGGAGTAGAAATTCACCCAAGGACACAAATGTGATTTTTCAACCAACTTTGGTGCACGGGAGCATGTGCTTGTAGTTCAAATTTGAATTATGCACATTAAATGACCAAAAACTCAATTAATGTGTAAATAAGGCCAAACGAAGCCGGAATAATTCCAAAATTTAAAAGGGCACTCATGTAGTTCTATGTTGCCTTCGTAAATAAACTCAAGGGGGACAACGTATATCGTTTCGCACTCAAAGGTGGCACGTTCCCTCTCAGAACCACGAGCCTTCTTGAGAGAAGCTTCCGTTTGCAAGAAGTTTATACCAAAATCTGTTCCTATTTGGCCAAAAATTTTACCCCAACATGGTAGTACCATGACATGACATCCATGCCAAGTTTCATGATTTTCATATGTGTTTTGGATTTACAATAATTTTAAAACCAAGTTTCTCAATGTTCTCGGCCGAGCCACGATGCCCAGATGTTTTAATTTTATTCTCATTTCTTGCATGGGACCTAGAAATTCACCCGAGGACACAAATGTGATTTTTCAACCAACTTTGGTGCACGAGAGCATGTGCTTGTAGTTCAAATTTGACTTATGCACATTAAATGACCAGAAACTCAATTAATGTATAAAAAACGACAAACGAACCTGGGATAATTCTAAAATTTAACAGTGCACTAATGTAGTTCTATGTTGCCTTTGTTAAGAAACTCAAGGGGGGGGGGGCAGTGTATATCATTTCACACTCAAAGGTGGCACGTTCCCTCTTAGAACCACGAGCTTCCAAATTGGCCCAATTTTTACCACAACATGTTAGTGCCATGACATGACACCATGCCAGGTTTCATGATTTCTAGGCGAGTTTTGGATTTACATGAATTTAAAATCAAAGTTTCTCGATGTTCTCGGTCGAGTCATGACGCCCACATGTTTGAATTTCATTCTCCTGTCTTCCATGGGACCGAGAAATTCAACCAAGGACACACATGTGATTTTACAACCCAGTTTGGTGCACCGGAGCATGTGCATGCAATTCATATTTAGATTATGCACATTAAAAGTCCAGAAACTCAATTAATGTATAAAAAGGCCAAATGAATCCGAAATAATTCCAAAATTTAACAAGGCACTCATATAGTTCTATGTTGCCTCTGTAAATAAAATCGGGGGGAGGCAGCGTATATTGTTTCACACACAAAGGTGACACGTTCCCTCTCAGAACCACGAGGCTTGTTGAGAGAATCTCCGGTTTTGCAAGAGGATTATACCAAAACTTGCCCCAATTCAGCCAAAAAATCATACGTATGAAAACAGGGTTTAGATTATCCCAAACATCTCGCTACCTAGACCGATAATGTACTATGATTTGAATTCAACATAAAATGGATACAAATATTTGAATTGGAGAGCGTATGGTACATGTAGTTCATATGAAATGTGATTACTGCTATATGTATGTTTTTTGTTATCAAGATAATATTTAAATTATTGTATAACTTGACAACAATCGTATTCAAAAAAGGAAAATTGATTGAAATTTAGTCCATATGGTAGACGACAATATATATGTTCACATGGTGGAGTAAAATGTTCATATATGATGGAAGATCAAAATGTACGACTACATCAATTATAAACCGCAAGGTCACCTAACGATATATTCGAATTCAACATAACATGGATTCAAAAATTGAAATTTGAGATCATGGCATCTGTAATCATATAAAAAGGGACATTACTCTTTCTTTTGTGGGAATTGATTTTTTTTTGTTGTTATTGAGGGAAGTGCGAATCGATTTGGTACTATGCAGGGTAATCTTGTTCTCCCGATTTTTTTACATTTTTCTTGTAGTTTTTTCAATGGCATCTATAGCAATATAGTAAAAGGGGACATGACTCTCTTGTGTCTAGGATGAATTGTTTTTTTACACGTTAAGTTTGTTCTGCAAAACAAGGAATCCGCACCTTGTTATCCCGAAATTTTCAAGCTCGAGTATCTTTTGTCTCACCTGCTTTGAAACTCCCGCTTCTTCAACCCGCGCCGCGCCTTGTTATCCCGAAATTTGGACGCGCGCGAGAACTCCCTCCTCATCTGAAATCCCTCCCGCAGCCCAGACACGCGAAATCCCCCTTCTACCCCTCAACCGAAAATGAAGCTCCACGTCGCGGTGTCAAAACCGGTGGGGGTATGCTGGTAACTTACCCTACATTTCGGACAAGCGCGTCCCTAAGCTTGGCTCCCCCCTCCCCCTTTGTCCCCCCCCCCATTCGTACACCGAGGCCGCCAAAACCCGTGAAACCCCATGCTCCTCCGTCGGCCTCCCGACCGCCGCCCAGCCGGAGACTCTTCCCTGACTACGTCGTCCACCGCAACATCTCGTCGTCCCTCCTCCACCGCACCGGATGAGGATCCGTTGTCGATCTTGTCGTCCCACCGGATCAGCCGCCCCGTCCTCCACCTCCAAGGAGCTGCCCCGACGTTCACCTCGTCTATCACGCCACCTCAATCCCCACAGCGCCGTCTTGACTTGCCCCACTGGAACCGCAATAGCCTCACCAATTCCTCCGATGAAGCCAAAGCCAACTCAGCACCACCAAGGAGGTTCTGCACTCACCGCTGCATTTTATCTTTTATTCGATCTCACGAGGTTGCCGGTGCTCGATACCGAGCAGACATGGCATGTCTCCATCGACGGCGCCGTCGCCGGCCACATCATCCACGACGTCTCTCCCCATGTCGTTGCTTCCTCGGCGGCGACTTCTACAACGGCACTACCTGCAGCTGCTCCGGCTCTCGCTCGCGTTGCGGCTCTGTTCTTGTTGTCGGTCGTGCTGCTGCACTACTCCTGCTTTCGCTCGTGCTGCTGCTCTGCTCTTGCTCCCGCTTGCACTGCTGCTGCTGCTGCACGACCTCCGGTAGCTACAGGAGTTGCTGCTTTAGCACTCGCTCATGGTGCTACTGCATGACTTGGTCTCTGCTAGTGCGTTCCCTGCTCGAGCGTGTACTGATTTAGATCAATTCTTCTCTGCTACTAGTGCTCGAACGCCCTAAACATCTATTGCAATGCTCTATTACTAGTTCAATCAGTTTCGATAGTAAAATTCAGTTTTGACTGTGAAGTTCATTTTCTTCTGTTAAGTTCGGAGTGAACCGTACTTATAGCATCTGTCAGAGCGGCCGTGGCGCGGCTGATGCGTTTTACATCTAGCACTTTTTGGTGATGTATTTTACATCACCTATTGCAGATGATATTAGGGTCCCACTTCAGATTAACGTTGTCTGTCTTGTCATGCTTCAGCCTCGTCGTCGTACACCTTAGCGGAGCTGCTCCAACGATGGAACCGTCCATCACAGCGGAGGAGTACCCTCGGCGCCATTTCCAGATGCCTCGGATCTTCTTCCCCGCCTCCGATAGTCACACCAGCATCATCACCATCCTCCACGTCCAACCCAATGATGCTGAGGTCCACAAGGCTATGCCAAAGAGGTGGTACGCTCGTCGCATCACTTTGTTTCTCCATTCCTCTGTTCTTCCAATTCATGCGAGCCAAACACCCAGGTTGACTGAAATCCTATGTTTCCAAATGCTCTATTTTGCATGTGCATTCCTATCCTATTCCCGTGTTTTTCCTGTCCCTGCGTTTATAGAATCCTCCAATTCTAAGGAGCCCTTACAGATTTACTTCATTTTCAGATAGGCGTCAAAGAAAACTTTGTGTGTTATGTCCTGCTCCTGCCGTGCCGTTATCCACCCCACCTGAGGTGCACCATCGACAGAAGCGTTCACTGCAGCAGAGAGCCCCCTGCAGACTTCCTTTCACCGCCTCAGATCATCTTCCCCGTTGCCGGCAGCCACGCCAACTGCATTACCATCATCGACTGAGCAGATGAACCTGAGGACTACATAGTTCCGGAAGAGAGGCCGCGGTCTTTCGTGTTTGCTTACGTTATACATTGGTTATTATTACCTGCTACTTTATCGTTCAATCTTGAGGTTTGAATTGCCCATGAGTCTCATATCGAGCCAACAACGAATAGTATCTGTCTACTATCTGGTTCATCTAGGGTCTTCTATGTGGTTCATGTTGGGTAGGCAACAAACAATAGATGACCATTGTCTATCTTTTTAAACTGAAGCTGTAATCTACCTGCTATCATTAGTTTTGGATCCATCCACTCGTTTGCTACCATTAGTCTTGATTTTTGCATGCACCCCTTAGGCCTTACAAAATCTAACTATTTTTTATTATGCATGTCAGATATTGTACACAATCGTACTGAACATGTAGAGAAAAAGAGAAGACCGTTGCGTGCGAATATAATGTCATGCAAACGCCGCTCTGTAAGTGCATCTAGTGCCCCTTAGTGATTTTGGTGTATTGAAGACTTCTAGGTTAAGGGACTAACGCGTGTGTGAGTGTACACAGGCCTATAAGTCTATGAGGAGTTTGATATTTACAGGAAAAGTCGACCCCTAAAAATGAATATCTTCGACTAAAGATTTTGGTATTTCTGAAGACTTTCATGAAGACTTTGAAAGTGAAGAAATTGGTGTGTCCGTGAAGACTTGATATTCATGCCAGGAATATCAAGCTTGAAGACTTTCGTTTCATAGTTTTGTTTTTCTCTTTCTTGAGTCATAGGAAACACCGTACTGTTAAAGGGGGTCGAGGAAATACTAAGGAAAAATTTCCATGTGATGCTCAACTCAAAATCCTACACCTACCAATCCTTTCGAGTGAAGCCATTGGAAATCTCATACAGTTCAGTCAATTTCTTCAGTGACAGAGACGAAGTTCTTCTGGTCTCTAAGGAATTTGTCCTAACTGAGGAGTTAGGAACTCCCCAGTGCGGATTGCCTACACAGTGAGGAACATGATAGCCCTGAGAATTTTGCTACTCAAAATTCCGACCGTTGCTGTGCTATGCGCCAACTGTTCCAAAATATCTATCCACCTAACGGTCATATCATTGAAGGGCATTTATGTCTTATCATATCGGGCTGCTCCCTAGGCTATAAATAGCCGCCCCTACAACCACTAGCTGGTTGGCTGCTCCGAGAGAAACTGACACTTGTCATTTGAGAGCAACCAATCCTCCGAGAACATTGAGCGAAAATCATCAAGTGAGGAAAAACCAAAAACCCAAAACTCAAACACCTACAAACCCCAAGTGATTGAGCATCACTGAAGAGATTGATCCTGAGTGGATCCGACGCTTGTTACCTTTGAAGAATGTGCTTCTTCCAGAAGGTTAGGCGTCATGGTCCAGAGCATCCAAGAGGAATTGTGGATCGCCGAGTGACCAAGTTTGTGAAGGTTTTGAAATCGCCTGAAGACTTACCACGAGTGATTGGATGAGGTCTGTGTGACCTTAGTTCAAGGAGAATTAGGTGAGGACTGGGTGTCTTGGACTAAGTGTCCTTGACTGGGTGTCCGGGACTGTGTGTCCTCAAGTTTAAATACTCAGCCGCTCCAACCAGACGTACAACTGAGACAGCAGTTGGAACTGGTCTACCAAATCATTGTCTTCACCGAGCTGGTTCTATTTCCTCAACTCTTTCATTTCCTCATAATTGTGCTGTATGTTTGTTCATATCTGTGTTTGAAGACTTTGACTGAAGACTTTCTCAATTTCCTTAGTTCAATTTCTTCAGTTTGTTTGTCTTCATCCTGTGTTATCCTGTGATTACGTTTCCTGTACTTTGTGCCTGTCTTCATTTCATCATGATGACTATGCTTGTATTCTGTTGTATTTACTTTTGAGTACTTATTCCGCTGCTAGTAGTTCTTCGCTAAGGAATTTCCTCACCCGCAAATTCCTCAGTGAAGAATTTCATAAAAATTGCCTATTCACCCCCCTCTAGTCGATATAACGCACTTTCAATTGGTATCAGAGCAAGGTACTCCCTTATTCTGTGTGATTTTGGTTTAACCGCCTGGAGTTTTAGTTATGTCGACCGTAGGTATGACGAAGGTGACATGCCCCATCTTTGACGTCACGAGTATCCCAAGTGGAAGGCCATGATGAAGAAACGCCTCATGGCGATGAACAGCGAGTTGTGGACCGTCACTGAGATTGGCATGACTGATCTGTGCAAGATGGCGGATGCTGATGACAATCGCAAGTATACTCTTCTCAACCTCATGGCAAAGGATGTCATCTGCTCCAGCCTGTCACAAAATCAGTTCAGGAATATCATGCGTCTCGATCATGCGAAGCTCATCTGGGACCGTCTCTCTGAGGTCTATGAAGGTCATCGAACTTGTCATGATCCTTGGTTTGAGGACTTCAAGGAATCTCTCAAAACGATGACATTCGAACCAGAATCATCATCTTCTGCATCATGCCTTATGGCAAAAGATGCTGAGGTAACTGGCTGCTACCTATCCGAGTCCAGTGATGATGAATCTGGTGATGAATTTGGACCCAGCTATGTCAAACTTGCTTCCCTTGCTACTAAACAACAAAGAGCTTTGGAAAAAGCTCACTATATGCTAAACAAGAGCGATGATATGTTGGGTGAGGAAATGGATCAGTCAAAAGCTTTGGCTGAAAGTCTTCAGAGACTTCATACTAAGTATGACACCCTTCAAGATCAACATAACACTCTCTTATCGGATCATGAGAAGCTTTCTTATGAATTTGTTCAAAGAAAGCAAGACCTTGAGAAGCTAAGAGTGAGTTATGAAGATCTTTAGAAGGAGAGAGATTCATTACTTGCTCAACAAATCAGCGCATCTCAGGAAGAATTTGTTCCTCCATGCTTGAAGTGCATTGAACGTAAATCTGCTAATTCTTCACTTGAATGTTCAAATGCTGCTAATGTTTCTAATTCTTCACATGCCTCTGCTATCACTAATTCCTCATCTGAGGACATTGCTAGTATCACTGACGATGCAGGGCTGAAGGAATTGTACACGACAAGCATGTACAAAAGCCTCAAAGGGCATCAGGCTCTTTGTGATGTGCTTAAAAAGCAGATCCTCCACAGGAACCCTAGGAAAGAGGGTATCGCCTTTGAGAGGAAACTCAATGCTGATGGTACATATTGGAAGCCTGAGCAGTACCCCAAAACTACATGGCTTGCTGCAAAGGGACCTCCAATTGATCCATCTAACTTATCTGGATTTGCATGTGAATCTCCTCATTCTGATGATGAGTCAATTGACTCCAACTATAAGCTATTCAAAAATCAGAATAGTGAAGTATTTGCTAGATATGTTGGCACTAACTGCAAGAATGGTTCCCCTATGCAGAAAATCTGGGTTCCCAAAAGATGTCTTGAAAATCTTCAGGTGAATGTCATCATGACACCACCTGTGAAGAATAGGAACCCCAGATCAAATTCTTCATATGGACCAAATTCGTCATATGGATCAAAGTCCTCACATGAACATCATTATGCTAATCCGTCTGTTTCACAGAGAAGATCTAAGGATTATGGATATGTGCATTATTCTTCAAATCATTATGTCCATAAGTCCTCGAAGAATTTCTCTGCTTACTCTTATGCTTACTCTAACCCATCTTATGTGAAACAAAATGGACTGGCTTCTATGCCATCCTTCTCGTATGGAGGTCGCAGAATGATGAACTCTTTGCCACCCCTTCAGATGTGGGTGGTGAAGAAAAAGAACTAATCTCTTCTGCAGGGTCAGGTCTCCAGACGCACATAATCGTCTGAAGAATTTGCTGGAGACCTAAGCATGCCTGATAGGACGCAGGCTAATCATGAAGAAATGAACTTTCATTTCTCACATCCTCATATTGCTTTATCAGTTCTCTTACTTGCTGAAATTGATCTGATGAATTGATGTCATATTCTTCACTGATGAAGTATATGAGTTTGTAAGCTGCACTAATTCATCTGCAGGATGATCAACCCAAAGCCACTGAGTGGGTCCTCGATAGTGGATGTACAAACCACATGAATGGTGACAAGAATCTATTGATGGATGCTCCATTATCTCCGTCGCATCTGAAGCATATCATCTTTGCTGACAAAGGCAAAAGTCAGGTATTGGGTCTAGGTAAGGTTGCGATTACAAAGGATCGACACATGGACAAAGTCATGCTTGTTGAGTCCTTAGGATACAACCTTATGTCTGTCTCAATGCTTTGTGATCTTGATATGGTTGTTGTCTTCGGCAAGTACCGTTGTGTTGTGGTTATGGAAGCTGACAATTCCAAAGTCTTCGAAGGCTTTAGGAGAGGAGACCTGTATATTGTTGATTTCTCTACAGGACCACAACCAGCCGTGTGCTTACTTGCAAAAGCCTCAGAAGGCTGGCTCTGGCATCGACGACTTGGTCATGCAGGCATGAGGAATTTGCACACGCTTGCGAAGAAAAAGCATGTCATTGGCATCTAGAATGTCAAATTCCTCAAGGATCACCTATGCGGAGCTTGTGAAGCTGGGAAGATGACCAAGGCTAAGCATCCAGCGAAGACTATCATGACCACCACTCGCCCATTTGAATTGCTTCACATGGATCTCTTTGGTCGTAATCATTATTCTGCTATCTCAAATGAAGCATCTCAATATGGCTTCTTATTGTTGATGATTATTCTCGTTACACATGGGTACACCTTGTTACTTACAAACATGAAGTGCAGGAAGTCTTCAAACGATTTTCCTCGAGGGCTTCAACCAACTTTGGTGTGAAGATCAAGCACATCAGAAGTGACAATGGCACTAAGTTCAAGAATTCTGGTCTCGATGACTATCTTGATGAACTTGGTATCACTCATGAGTTATCTTCTCCTTACACTCCTCAGCAGAATGGCGTCGTGGAGTGCAAGAACAGGACTCTTGCTGAGATGGCTTGCACTATGCTTGATGAATACAAAACACCTCGTCATTTCTAGACTGAGGCAATTGATACTGCGTGCCACATCATCAGCAGAGTATATCTTCACAAATTCTTCAAAAAGACTGCCTATGAACTCCTCACTGATAAGAAACCCAATGTAAGTTATTTCAAAGTCTTTGGTGCTAAATGTTGGATTAGAGATCCTCATCACAACTCAAATTTTGCACCGAAAGCACATGAAGGTTTTATGCTTGGTTACGAAAAGGACTCGCACACCTACGGAGTCTTCAACAACGTTCTTCACAAAGTTGTTGAAACTGTAGATGTGCGGTTCGATGAAATTAATGGCTCGCAAAGAGAGCACCTACCTACTGTGATACATGAACCAACACCTGAGGAAACTATCAAGTTCAAGGCTACTGAGGATGTCATTCCTACTGAAGAATCTGCTGAAGAATTCATTCCAAAACATGAAAAACGTCGAGCTAATGCACCTGAAGAAAATGCTGAAGAAAATGGTGCTGAAGAAAACGCTGATCAAATTCTTCAACGACAACCAGCTCATCGTCGCACTGCAAAAGAAGTGCAATTGAAAAGATCATCAATGACATCAAAGGCCAGGTCCTCTCACACGCTCAAAAGCTTCACATTTGTCTAACATTTGTGGGCAGTATGCTTTTGTCTCTATTACAGAGCCCACTACGGTAGATGAAGCATTTCTGGAGCCTGAGTGGATTCAGGCCATGCAAGAAGAATTACATCAGTTCAAGCTCAACAATGCCTGGGAACTGGTCAAACATCCAGATCCTCGCAAGCACAATATCATCGGCACAAAGTGGATCTACCACAACAAGCAAGATGAAAATGGCCTTGTGGTAAGGAATAAGGCACGGCTTGTAGCTCAAGGCTACACACAGATTGAAGGAATTGATTTCGATGAAACTTTTGCACCTGTTGCTAGAATTGAGGCTATTCGCATATTACTTGCTTATGCTAACCATCATGATATCACTCTATATCAAATGGATGTGAAAAGTGCATTCCTCAATGGTAAGCTTGAGGAAGAAGTATATGTTGCTCAACCCCAAGGTTTTGAAGATCCAAAGAATCCTGACAAAGTCTTCAGACTCAACAAGGCCCTCTATGGCCTCAAGCAGGCCCCACGGGCTTGGTACGATACTTTGAAGGAACTCATCATGAAGAAAGGCTTCAAACCCGGTTCACTCGACCCTACTCTTTTCACTAAATCCTATGATGGTGAATTGTTTGTGTGCCAAGTATATGTTAATGATATTATCTTTGGCTGTACTGACCAACGTTATAGTGATGAATTTGCCTATATGATGAGTGAAGAATATCAAATGTCTAGTATGGGAGAGTTGAAAATCTTCTTAGGTCTTCAAATTCGTCAACAACACAATGGAATATTCATATCTCAGGAGAAATACCTCAAGGATGTACTGAGGAAATTCGGCATGCAAGATTGCAAAGGCATCAAAATTCCTATGCCCACAAATGGCCATCTGTGCACTGATGAAAATTGTATTTGCTTCGATCATAAGGTATACCGCTCCATGATAGGTTCCTTATTATACTTATGTGCATCTAGGCCAGATATAATGCTTAGTGTTTGCATGTGTGCCCAATTTCAAGCTGCACCGAAGGAATCACACCATAAGGCTGTGAAGCATATTCTTTGATATCTAGCTCACACACCAACACGTGGATTATGGTACCCCAAGGGCTCGGTTTTTGATCTTGTTGGATATTCTGACTCTGACTACGCTGGTGATCGTGTGGATCGCAAGTCAACATCTGGTACATGTCATTTCCTCGGACGATCCTTGGTCTGTTGGTCCTCGAAGAAACAGAACTGCGTATCACTATCTACTGCTGAAGCTGAGTACATTGCCACTGGTTCTTGCTGTGCCTAATTGCTATGGATGAAGCAAACTCCCAAGGACTACAGTGTCAACATGAAGAATGTACCTCTCTTCTGTGACAATGAGAGTGCCATCAAGATTGCTCACAACCCAGTTCAGCACTCGAAGACAAAGCACATTCAGATTCGTCATCATTTTCTTCGTGATCATGTGTTGAAGGGCGACATTTCTATTGAGGATGTGAAGACTGAAGAACAGCTAGCCGATATCTTCACAAAGCCCTTGGATTGGAAGAGATTTAGCAAGTTGCGGTGTGAGCTAAATATCCTAGAATCTTCGAACGTTTTGTGAAAAGGACACTCATCCTAACACTTATGCAAAATTGATGACTTAGATGTGCAACACATGAAGAAACGTTTTACTTAAATCAATGGAGAATAAAACTCTTAGTGTGAAGAAATTAACGAAGAATTTGATTCTCAGAACCCTACGATAATTGTACGCGGTGTCTGAAATCAACATTCTTATACGGTGGGTCACGCCACCACCAAAAGTTGAAATTCCTCAAATTATTCATATTCTTCAACTTTGTATAGTCTTCACTGGTTCCGTCGTTTTTCTTCATTGGCTATATATATATGAGTTTATGTCCTCTACAACATTCACTTATTGCTATTTCTTCAAGTTGGTTTTCTGCTAAGTGAATGTGATCGGACCCTTCCCCTCTATGCTATACTCAACCTAATCTGTTCACAAATTCTTCATGTGCATTCTATTTGAAAATCGTTCAAAATCTTCACTGTGTCCTTGTCAACTGAAGAAATTGCGAACAGAACTTTAAAATCTATCTTATCTAAGTTTTTGGCTTTGCCACTCAAACCGTTCCGCATCCCATGATACACTTATCCACTCACCCACGATCTAACACGATCTCCACCACTCACTACGTGGGTGACACATGTCATGCGAATGAGAAGGGTCAGGGGCATGTTCGTCCAATTTCTTCGGGCGAGCAGTTTTTCACCGTGGCTATAAATACCCCTCCTTCCCTTCCTCACTTCTTTTACTCCGCTCGACCTCTCTCTCCAGCTCGAGCTTCTCAAACCCTAGCGCCACCGCTACTTCATCGCCGCCGGTGAGGAAGAGCTTCACTGCCTCGACCTCGTCGCTGACGTACTCACGCCGACCGTGGACATCTTCACTCCGCCGCCGCCGTAGCCGTCTTCCTCCGCCAAGTTAGGGCGTGGAAGATCTGCACAGACGAACTTCACATCTCCTCACTCCAGTTCATCATGTTCTTCATCCAGGGTAAATAAAAGTTACTTTTACTGCCCTCGTTGATTCGAATGATTATCTACAAAATCTTCAAAAGTGTTTTACTTCATATCTTCACACACTGAACACCTCACAAAGTCATCTGTTCTTGATTCGTTTCTCTAAGCATCATTTTTCTTCAAGATTCCTCAATTGTGTGGATCTTTGATCTATATAACTCTGGAACCTAAGACAAAGAACGCTTAGTGAAAATCTTCAAGACTCATCTGGTCAAATTCCTCAAACTTGTTATTTTTGAAAAACCTTCTCAGAACGCATATGACCTCTCCAAATTCCTCACAACTATACTCTGTTCACACGTACACATGTCAGCTACTGAATCACTAGGTTCTCATCAACTTAACTCATCTGTAGCGTTCCTCAAAGAAAAGTTGCATACTTCTTCAGAGAATTCAATTGTTCAAATTCCTCAACTGTAGAAAATGGCTGATGGTAAAAGGCCACAGAAGGGAGGAAAGAGACCTGAGGTACATACAGTGTTTGAAATCCCTGATGACATATTTGTTGGGTACTGCACACCTCCCGAGGAAACCAAGAATGAGCGCAAAGTGCGTATTCAGAAGATAGAGAGGAGATGGGCAAGAGAATGGAGGGAGTACAGATATGTCACTCCTAAGTACATGAAGAAATTCACACTCAATCCTCCGTGCCCAAGAGCACCACTGGCACCTGGCCAAATTGCTAATCCCACCAGCCTCAAGTGAGGCGAGGACTATCCTGATGAATGGGCCAAGCGCCAAGTCAAGTTGGCTAAGCAAGCCAGAGAAGCAGTGAGGAAATTTAATGAAGACTCTGCTACTGCTGCTGCCTCTACTGAGGTCCTTGTTGTCAAGCCAAAGAAGGCTATGTCAAAGAAGCATGTGCACAAGCCAAGTGCTTCCTCAGCAATGCCCTAACGGCTAGAATCATCAAAGCCCTCACGGCCAATTCCTCATGCTACTCCTATTCCTCCAAAGTCCTCAGCTCCTCCGCCAAAGCCTTCAGCTGTTCCGACAAAATCCTCAGCACCTCTGCATCTCGCTTTGTGCCAAAGGACTGCCGGCATCTCCATTTCCTTAGGTGTCTCATCTAGTTCCTCAGCTGCACCAAGTTCCTCAGCTGGCCCCTCACTGCTCAAGACAAAGGCCACTGCTGGACAAGGTCCATGCCCAAGTCCTCAAAAGAAGCAAGTCGTTTTCCAAGTGCCGTCTGATGAAGACGAAGCTGATGATGATCAACTTGCAGAAATCATCAGAGACAGGCAAGTCAGGGCCGCTAGAGCCAAAGGATCGGAGGTGCCACTGCTTTTGGATCCCAAGCTGATCCTCGACTACATTGATGATTGGCACAAGGACCCCAACACTCCCTTGCCTGACTTCAAGCTGACTCCTGGCCAAAGTCACATGCTGACCCACTTCATTCAAGAAGAAAAGTGGAAATTTGAGAAGGCCAGGCAGATCAAGAAAGCACAGTACAAGAAGGAGAAATTTCTGAAGAACAATGTTGTCACTATGAGAACTGATGAACTTGTAAAAATCCAATCTGAAATCAAAACCCTCAGCGATGACTTCAAAGCCTACTATGCTGATTGGCAAGGAGCCAAAGTTAGATTTGTAAAGATAACTGAACAGTTCACTTCAAATGTTGCTGCCCCAACGCAACAGGAAATTCCTCAGGCTGAAGCATCTGCTCAGCTTACTAAAGAAAATGCCAGCACCGCTGATGACAATCAGGATGCTAAAGAAAATGTGAGTTCCAGGGTTGATGACTGCATTCCAGCCAGTGAAGAAATTGCCAGGGCACCCACTAGTGGTCCGCCTGAAGAAACTGAAGAACTCAGGGCAACTGCATCATTTGTGCCTGAAGAAAATCAACCAGATTCCTCAGCTGCTCCTGCACCAACTTCAACTCCAATTCTTCCATCTGCATCAGATGTGAAGAATACCAAGGCTATAGAGCATGCTGTAGTGAAGAAAAGAAAAGCATTAGCTGCTTCAGATTCTTCAGCTCCGAAGAAAATGAAGCCTATGCCAAGTTCATTTGCACATCCGATTGATGTTGTTCCCATCTCAACCAGGCCATCAAAGGACCTTGTTCCTTTTGATGAAGAATATGTGATCCCTAGCGGATTTGATGAAGCAACTCATTCTGCTGCTTCGTCTGAACCGTTGGATGAAGAAATTGAAGTGGATGCGATCCCTTCAACACCTATCATCTCCTCGCCTATGCCTCAGCTCACAGCTGAAGAGACTGGCGTTGAAGAAATGGAAGATGAAGATGTGGACATTGGTTGCTCCACACCCGTAATCAGTGGAGAATTCTAGGAAAGTCAGCATCCAAACTCTCCAATGTTCACCCCTCTACAGCAAATTCCTCAGTCCCCCACATAAACTGTTCACATGGGCTCTAAAGAAACTCATCCCACTACATCTGTCCATGAGGAAATTCCAGCCACTAGCGCTGAAGAAACTGCTGATGCTGAACAACCAACGACGCAGACTGCCACTGAGGAGGAACCAGAAATTCCTCAGCCTGAAGAACCTGCGATTGAGATTCCTGAGGTCGTGATGCAACTCACTAACACTCCTCTGCCGAAGCCAAAGGATCCATTCTCACGCAAGCAAAAGTTCAAGGATGATGATTTCTTCGGCGAGCACGTATTCTTCGAAGATTACATCCCATATGACTCTGCTCGCATTAGGAAGAGGTGTTTCTGGACTGCTAGTCAAGCCAATTTCTATTCCTCAGTGCTGTTCAACAAGGAGAAGATTTTCTACCATGAGCATATTCCTCACGTGGATATGGAATCTCTGCCGTGCTTCGCACCAGTCCTCAGTGTTCTTCATGACACTGGGCTGCTCAACTTTTGCTCTAACATCTGCGATTGGAATGAAGAACTGATTCTTCAATTCTATGCAATGCTGCACATCACCGGAGATGCTGAAGATGTGAATTCATGGGTGCTAGACTGGATGTCTGAAAACACTCACTACACTGCACCAGCCTCTGAATTGCTTCGTGCTCTACCACTCAGTCCTCCCCTTGAAGAAGCTCGCTGCATCTACAGTGAACCTGAGCTCACACATCATTACATGCAGGTGCTGATGAAACCTTTGAAGCCAGGTCAAGCACCAAGAACCAAATTCCTCGTGAAGGAATTGTTGTACGTGCCCAGAACTGTTTATCGTATTCTTACGAGGACAATCAGTCCTATCAAAGGTCACGACTCATCTGATGAGGAAATTGTTGGCATCATGAAGAATCTGGTATTCAACATCGTTCATGGAATTCCTGTCAATTATCACGATTTCTTCATGAGGACTATGGCCAATGTTGCATTGTCTCTGTTTGAGCTGAAGCCTTATGCACCTTGGTTCATGAGATTCCTTAGGACAAGGTCTTCACTCAACTACAAAGCTGATTTCCGGAATCATCTCAGCTACTTGCCCCCAATTGAAGTCCTCAAGCAGACATATTCCTTAGTTGATGGAAAGGGCAAGGCACCAGCTGTAATTGATGAAGGCATTCGTCCATTGGATGGTCAGTTTCGCAAAGCTGCATCTTATTCCACCAATGATGACTCTGCCACACATGACTCTGCCAATGCACCCAAGTCCACTCAAGCCACTGCTCCGTGCGTGATGACAGACCGTGAACTTCTTCTTAGTCTTCACCAGAAGGTGGATCGAAACCACAAATGGGTTAAGCGTCAGTTTGGTTCACTTCTTCACAACATGACTGCCACACATAATGCAGTGAAGAAAAACCACTACTACCTCCATCAAGTCTTCGGTCGCACCTGGGCAATCCTGTCACATCTGTATGGTGAAGAAGATCTGAAGAACATGGGTCTTAATGAAGATTTTGATTGGTCTGCACCTCTACCGAAGAAATTCAAGAAGGTCAAGGTTCCTTCTCTGGTGGCCAGCTCATATTCTTCATCGTGCGACACTGATGAACATGAAGATTTGGACAACACTGCGGCAGGACCTACATCAACCAACGACCCCAACAACGCTGGCGCTCCTTCATCAACATGATTATCTTCAGGGGCGTTAGTCCTCATTTTCTATCCTTTTGGTCATTCGATGACAAAGGGGGAGAAATATGAGTTAGTCTTCAAGCGGGTCTACTATATGGGCGTTTTTTTGCTAAGTTACAACTCTCGTTCTTCTGAAAATTTATTAGATCGAGTTGTATTCTTAAACCCGATGGTCCTCTGATACTTTTGATGCACTATGCTCTGATACTCTTGATGCACTATTCTGCATGCTTATTCCTCATTAATATTATTGCACACATGCTGAATTTCATCAGGCACCATATTTCATCATGCATTTCAAATTCTTCATATTATATGTTAAATGCGTGTATGAATTACAAGATATAGGGCAAGATCTTCATGATTCAACTCTTCAAGTGTGCATTGCTTCAAAAGCAATTTCCTCACTATGCACATCTTCAGGGGGAGTTCTTCTATATCTTGCAATCAAATTCCTCAATATCAGTATTTACACTTCATATGTTTATCCCCGTTGAAAACTTAACCTATATTGTCATCAATCACCAAAAAGGGGGAGATTGTAAGTACATCTAGTGCCCGTTAGTGATTTTGGTGTATTGAAGACTTATAGGTTAAGGGACTAACGCGTGTGTGAGTGTTCACAGGTCTATAAGTCTATGAGGAGTTTGATATTTACAGGAAAAGTCGACCCCTAAAAATGAATATCTTCGACTGAAGATTTTGGTATTTCTGAAGACTTTCATGAAGACTTTGAAAGTGAAGAAATTGGTGTGTCCGTGAAGACTTGATATTCATGCGAGGAATATGAAGCTTGAAGACTTTTGTTTTCATAGTTTTGTTTTTCTCTTTCTTGAGTCATAGGAAACACCGTACTGTTAAAGGAATACTAAGGAAAAATTTCCATGTGATGCTCAACTCAAAATCCTACACCTACCAATCCCTTCGAGGGAAGCCATTGGAAATCTCATATAGTTCAGTCAATTTCTTCAGTGACAGAGACGAAGTTCTTCTGGACTCTGAGGAATTTTTCCTGACTGAGGAGTTAGGAACTCGCCAGTGCGGATTGCCTACACAGTGAGGAACATGATAGCCCTGAGGATTTTGCTATTCAAAATTCCGACCGTTGATGTGCTATGCGCCAGCTGTTCCAAAATATCTATCCACCTAACGGTCATATCATTGAAGGGCATTTATGTCTTATCATGTCGGGCTGCTCCCTAGGCTATAAATAGCCGCCCCCTACAACCACTAGCTGGTTGGCTGCTCCGAGAGAAACTGACACTTGTCATTTGAGAACAACCCATCCTCCGAGTACTTTGAGCGAAAATCATCAAGTGAGGAAAAACCAAAAACCCAAAACCCAAACACCTACAAACCCCAAGTGATTGAGCATCACTGAAGAGATTGATCCTGAGTGGATCCGATGCTTGTTACCTTTGAAGACTGTGCTACTTCCAGACAGTTAGGCATCATGGTGTAGAGCATCCAAGAGGAATTGTGGATCGCCGAGTGACCAAGTTTGTGAAGGTTTGGATGTCGCCTGAAGACTTACCACGAGTGATTGAACGAGGTCTGTGTGACCTTAGTTCAAGGAGAATACGGTGAGGACTGGGTGTCTTGGACTAAGTGTCCTTGACTGGGTGTCTGGGACTGTGTGTCCTCGAGTTTAAATACTCAGCCGCTCCAACCAGACGTACAGCTGAGACAGCAGTTGGAACTGGTCTACCAAATCATTGTCTTCACCGAGCTTACTGGTTCTATTTCCTCAAATCTTTCATTTCCTCATAACTATGTTGTATGTTTGTTCATATCTGTGTTTGAAGACTTTGACTGAAGACTTTCTCAATTTCCTCAGTTCAATTTCTTCAGTCCGTCTTCATCCTGTGTTATCCTGTGATTACGATTCCTGTACTCTGTGCCTGTCTTCATTTCATCATGACGACTATGCTTGTATTCTGTTGTGTTTACTTTTGAGTACTTATTCCGCTACTAGTAGTTCTTCGCTAAGGAATTTCCTCGCCGGCAAATTCCTCTGTGAAGAATTTCATAAAAATCGCCTATTGACCCCCCCTTTAGTCGATATAACGCACTTTCACGCTCCATGGTGGGCGAAGTGGCCCCCCTCCTGCATTTCCAGATTGTATTCCAGAGGAAGATAACTGTTCAGATGGAGATTCAGAAGGAGCCGACCACGCCTGTTTACCACCCGAGGTGTTTGCTCTAACCTGGCATGCTGATGTTGGTCATATCATGCATATGGCGCCTTGCATTGCTTACATTATACATCTTATATGTCATCAGCTTAGTTTAGATTTGCGTTTTGTGAATACCACCTGTTTGGTTTCTATATCATACTCCCACCATTCCTAAATATTTGTCTTTTTAGAGATTTCAACAAGTGACTACATACAGAACAAAAGGAGTGAATCTACACTCTAAAATATGTCTATATACATCCGTATGTGGTAGTCCATTTTAAATCTCTAAAAAGACAAATATTTAGGAACGGAGGGAGTATATGGGAATTATGCAATGCCATCTTCTTTAGCGAGGCATCATATACGTGAATCATGCAATGCCATCCTGTTTAGCCAGTCATCGTATATGTGAATTGTATCGTGCCATATTTTTTTCCATAATGTATTCCATTTGTCAACAATGTTTATACATTCACCTACTCTTCCTGTGCATCAGCCATTTGAGTCGGTCATGGGAAAATCTGGAGTGAAAACAAGGTCTTCTGAGCAGTCAGTGCTACCTGTCGATGCAATTTTTTTACTCGT
>NC_057800.1:238134243-238273406 GCF_018294505.1 Triticum aestivum
GATGATTGTTATGATCCCGTTGATTCTTTTGAAATGTCCCTTTTTGATGATGCTTGATATGCGATTGGCCAAGATGCCAATATGAATTATGCTTATGGAGATGAACTTACTGTAGTTCCTTATGTTAAACATGAAATTGTTGCTATTGCACCCACGCATGATAGTCCTATTATCTTTTTGAATTCTCCCGACTACATTATATCGGAGAAGTTTGCCCTTATTAAGGATTATATTGATGGGTTGCCTTTTGCCGTTGCACATGATGATTTTGATAAATATAATATGCATGTGCTTGCTGCTCCTACTTGCAATTATTATGAGAGAGGAACTATATCTCCACCTCTCTATGTTTCCAGTATGATAAAATTGCAAGAAACTGTTTATACTATGCATTGGCCTTTACTTTGTGTGCATGAATTGTTCTTTTATGACATGCCTATGCATAGGAAGAGAGTTAGACTTCGTCATTACATGATATATCTTACTTTGTGCTCACTATTAAATTACAAATCATTGTTAATTAAAATTGGCACTGATATACCTTGGGATCCGGGTGAATCCATTACTTGAGCACTATACGCCTAGCTTAATGGCTTTAAAGAAAGCGCTGCCAGGGAGACAACTCGGAAGTTTTAGAGAGTCATTTATTTCTGTTGAGTGCTTTCATATAGTTTAAAAACAAAAAAATAAAGAGGGGAAAGCGTATATAAGTATATGAAGGCTCAAACTGGAATAAGTGCATCCGTTGCATGGCAATCCCTACTCTTCACATTGACATCAATCCCTACCCCGTGATATTTATTCAATCTATTTTGAAAAACATAACGGTTTGAATTAATATATATATATATATATATTATGAATTCCATTTTCTATCTGTTTTTGTATACTAATTTGAATCTAGCTGTTATCATCCACATATATAGAATGGAAAGCGTATATACACACATTGAAACATAACATATAAGAATGGAAAACAGAGTACACACATTGAAACGGAGCAATATTATGATTGTTGTGAATACATAGCTATCCACGTTGAAATGACTTTTCAAAATAAAATGTGTGCATGAGACCATGACCAGTAGCCCTTGCCTACGGTAGCTCTTGGCTCTGCCTGAACTCATGCAGGCGTTCGTCCAAGCGGTCGACACGCTCGCGGTACATCTGGAGTGCGATCTCGAGCTCCAAGTTGGCTATTTCATCAGAGATCGCCAACTCAAGGATGCGACGGCCATGTTCCTCTACTGCGCCCAGGTGGACACCTGGGCCAAGGAGGCGGTCGAGCCTACGGACCAGTGCGTTGGCATCTAGCGGGTTGCAAACAAGGCAAACGGCGGCACCCATGCGAACGGCGCGGTGGGCGTCAGGTGCAAGTACGGCGCGGCCGGCCTATGGTGCAAGTACGGTGCTGAGGGCCTCTGCCCACTCCTGGCGAGGAATGGGGGTACTGACCGGACGTGTACCCAGCTGCGACGCTATGTCGATAGCAGGCAAGCGCCGATGGATCCGCTCTTGCTGTGCGGCGCGCCGCGCCTCTCGCTCTACGGCGCTCCAACGGTCTCGCCGTGCAGCGAGCCGCAACCTATCGGTGCGGGACGCGCCTAGCTTGCTCTGCGGCGTGCCATCGATCATGTTGTGCGGCGAGCTGCAGCCTGTCGGCGTTGACATGCCTATCTTGATCTGCGGCACTCAAGCACCATGCGCCAAAGGTCTACTCAACCCTGGCGATGACGCGCATCACGACATCGTCCATCGCATTGCCGAGGAGCTCCTCGGCCTCGATGGGCTGTGGCGCCTGCTCATTTTCCTCGTCAATGAGGTTGATGGCAGAGACAGCGCTTTGGGGGTTGGCAGGCTTGGAAAAGGTAGATGTGCTATAGGCTGCGCTTGTCGCCTCCGTGCGTCACGCGCCGCCTATGTGCAATATCGCTGGGTGGCGGGAAACAGGTGAGGAAATGGCGGGAAACAGTGGCATGTTCATAAAACGCCATCAATTAACGGAAACTTAGCATAGAAGGAACATCGAGCTAGCACAAGAAGGAGATGATGATCAGATGAACACGGACCACACTAGGGAACCGTTTCTGTTATTGTCGGTATTCGCACACATTTATGATTACATACCTGTTTGACGTGTATCACACACATCTTTTTATATCGAGTCATTTTTGTTCTCTTGTCTCAACGCAAACAGTTCATCTGAGTGAACCGTATGCCATATATCGCACACACCTTCATCTAGCTGCCTGTTTCTTTTGTGTTGCCTAATCACAAACAGTTTGTCGAAGGCTCTCTAATCGTAGTGTTGCGTTAGCAACAACCTGCAATAGTGCTAGTTGTCCATGAGAAAGAACCCTCAATACGGCGGATTCCCCAACCGAGCGGAGCAGGGTCGACCGTGAGCAGCGTCGAGAAAGTCAACGGCGATAGGCGGCGGCAAGCGGAAGTGGCGAAATGCGGTGGGGTTTGCCGGCAGCCTGGCAGCGGCGGCAGGCATCGAGCTAAGTAGTTGCCGCCGCGATAGGCGGTGCCATGCATAGACGCGGAGGAGCTTGCGCACGTGTGAATGGGGACCGGAGGGGGTGGTGATGTCGGCTAGGACTCAGTATTTCCCCAAAGAGGAAGGGATGATGCAGCACAGCGACGGTAGGTATTTTCCTCAGTGATGAAACCAAGGTCATCGAACCAGTAGGAGAACGAAGCAACACAACGTAAATAGCCCCTGCACACAAATAGCAACCAATCGCAACCCACGTGTTAAAAGGGTTGTCAATCCCTTTCGGGTACGGCGCCAAAAATTGATGCGCGCACAGGATAGAGTTGTAATAGATTGAATAAATAGATCACAAATAAGATAAAGTGCAGAAAATTATTTTTGGATTTTTGGATTCATAGATCAATAAATAAAAGGCAAATAAAAGTAGATCACAAAAGCAAATATATGAGAAAGAGACCTGGGGGCCGTAGGTTTCACTAGCGGCTTCTGTCGAGAAAAATAGCAAACGGTGGGTGAACAAATTACTGTTGGGCAATTGATAGATCTTCAAATGATCATGACGATATCCAGAAAATGGTCGTAATATAGGCATCACGTCCAAGATTAGTAGACCGACTCCTGCCTCCATCTACTACTATTACTCTACACATCGACCGCAATCCAGCATGCATCTAGTGTATTAAGTTCTTGGAGAAACGGAGTAATGCAATAAGAACGATGACATGATGTAGACAAGATCTATCTATGTAGAGATAGACCCCATCGTTTTATCCTTAGTAACAACGATACATACGTGTTGGTTCCCTTTCTATCACTGGGATCAAGCACCGTAAGATCAAACCCACTACAAAGCACCTCTTCCCATTGCAAGATAAATAGATCAAGTTCGCCAAACAAAACCCAAATATCGGAGAAGAAATATGAGGCTATAAGCAATCGTGCATATAAGAGATCAAAGAAACTCAAATAACTTTCCTGGATAAAAAGAGATAGATCTGATCATAAACTCAAAGTTCATCGGGTCCCAACAAACACACCGCAAAAAGAGTTACATCATATGGATCTCCAATAGACCATTGTATTGAGAATCAAACGAGAGAGAGGAATCCATCTAGCTACTAACAACGGACCCAAAGGTCTACAAAGAACTACTCACGCATCATCGGAGAGGCACCAATGGAAGTGGTGAACCCCTCCATGATGGTGTCTAGATTGGATCTGGTGGTTCTGGACTCTGCGGCGGCTGGAATTGATTTTCGTCGACTCCCCTAGGGTATCTAGAATATTCGGATATTTATAGAGCAAAGAGGCGCTTCGGGGGGCACCCGAGGTGGGCACATCCTACCAGGGCGCACCTAGGCCTCCTGGCGCGCCCTAGTGGGTTGTGCTCTCCTTGGAGCACCCCCCCCCCCCAAGCGCAGCCATGGTCCATTAGGTGTCTTCTGGTCCATAAAAAATCTTCGTAAAGTTTCATGGCATTTGGACTCCGTTTGGTATTGATTTTCTACGATGTAAAAAATATGCAAAAAAACAGCAACTGGCACTTCGCACTAAGTCAATAGGTTAGTACAAAAAATAATATAAATGACTATAAAATGATTATAAAACATCCAAGATTGATAATATAACCGCATGAAACAATCAAAAATTATAGATACGTTGGAAACGTATCAGCATCCCCAAGCTTAACTCCTACTCGTCCTCGAGTAGGTAAGTGATAAAAACAGAATTTTTGATGTGGAATGCTACCTAACATGTCATATCATATTCTTTTCTTTATAGCATGGACATTTGGACTTTTATATTGTTCAAAGCAATAGTCTAGTTTTGACATGATAACTTAAATACTCAAGCATATCAACAAGCAACCATGTCTTTCAAAATATCAATGCTAAAATAAGTTACCCCTAGCCCATCATGCTCAACCATTGATCCATTCATGAAACACACTCACATATTTACTACACCCAATGCTCAAGTACGATCATATTGCCTCCCAGTTGGTGCTTTTATAAGATAAGATGGAGACTCAAATTCAAAATAAAAATTGCATAAAGTAAAAGAAAGGCCCTTTGTAGAGGGAAGTAGGGATTTGTAGAGGTGCTAGAGCTCAAAGCGAAAAACTTAGAGATAAAAACATTTTGGGAGGTGCATCCTTCCCACCAACGAAAACGACTTAGAGTTCCCAACACTTTCCATGCTAGATATATCATAGGCGGTTCCCAAACAGAAAATAAAGTTTATTCCACTTTCCACCATACTTTCACTCCATGGCTAACCGTATCCACGGGTGCCTTCCATACCAACACTGCCAAGGAATTTATTATTTGACAACATAAAGTAAATTCATTTTTCATTTCGGGACTGGGCATCCCTAATACCTTTGCCTTACTCTTGTGCAATGACAAGTGAATAAACACTCATCATGAGAATAATACATCTAGCATGGAAAATATTAGCCACCCCTCACGCTCCGCGAGCGGAACAAACACACAAAAGAGAAGTTTATTTTGAAAAATAGAGATGGCACATACAAATTTGCTTAGAACGGCAAAAGAATACCGCATATAGGCAGATATAGTGGACTCGTGTGGCAAAACTGGTTTAAAATTTTTTTGGATGCACAAGTAGAGATCATACTTAGTGCAAAATGAAGGCTAGAAAAAGATTGAGAAGCGACCAACCAAGAAACAAATAATCTCATAAGCGAGCATTAAGTATAATTAACACCGAATAATGCACCAAAAGTAGGATATAATTTCATTGCATAATTATCGACATTCGTGCTTGCATAGGGAATCACAAACCTTAACACCAATATTCTTACTAAAGCAGAATTACTCATTAACAAAACTGACATATCACATCATCATCATATCTCAAAACTATTACTAAGAATCAAGTTTATTTTGTCCAATGATCTTCATGAAAGTTTTTATTATATCCTTCTTGGATATCTATCACTTTGGAACTAATTTTCATATGTTGCTTTTGACAAGCTCAAACAAGTATAAGTGAAGATCATGAGCATAATTTTTTCTTTCTCTCAAATTAATTTAGGTGAAGCAAGAGAGAACTTCTTGAAAAATTTATTAACTCTCAAATAAATTTAAGTGAAGCAAGAGAGCATTTCTTCAAAAATACTAAATCACACCATGCTCAAAAAGATATAAGTGAAGCACTACAACAAGCCCATAGCTCATAAAAGATTTAAGTGAAGGATAGAGAGAAATTCTAACAAGTCATGACATAATTTTGGCTCTCTCAAATACGTGCGTCCAGCAAGGAATCAAGACTTAAAACACAAAATAAATCAAGCAAAGACTCATATAATACAAGACGCTCCAAGCAAAACACATAGTATGTGACGTATAAAAATATAGCTTCGAGTAAAATACTGATGGTCGTTAGAAGAAAGAGGGGATGCCACTCGTTGGCATCCCCAAGCTTAGTTGCTTGTTCCCTTTTTGGATAATAGCAGGGTATGCCGGGTCATCCCCAAGCTTAGGCTCTTCTTACTCCTTATTCCTTCATCCAACGTAAGATAACCCAAAACTTGAAAACTTCAATCACACAAAACTCAACAAAACCTTCGTTAGATCCGTTAGTATAAGAAAATAAATCACTACTATAAGTGCTATATCAAACCAATTCATATTCTGTTCTTGCATTATATCTACTGTATTCCAACTTTTCTATGGCAAAAACTCATCAAAGAAAACCATAGAGCCATCAAAATAGGCACACAACGCAAAGAAAACAGAATAGTTTGTAGCAATCTGGATATTTCGAATACTTCTGTAACTCCAAAATTCTGAACAATTAGGACGGCCTGTGCAATTTGTATATTGATCTACTGCAAAAGGAATGGGTATTTTATCGCACTCTGGTTAAAATGATAATTATTTTCATGAGCGCAAAAGCTTCTGCTTTTTTCAGCAAGATCAAACAACTATCACCCAAGAAGATCCTAAAGGCTTTACTTGGCACAAACACTAATTAAAACATAAAAAACACAATCATAACAGTAGCATAATTGTGCTAACACTCAAAATCAGAAAGCAAAAAATCAAAAATAAATTTTATTCATTGGGTTGCCTCCCAACAAGCGCTATAGTTTTACGCCCTTAGCCAGGCATAAAGCAAGGATCTAAATTTTGTCATCCGAAGTTTTGGCAACTTTTGTAAGGATTTTCTCAAACCCGGAAGGCTCTTTACACTTCCCCAAATTCTCCAGAAAAGAAACGATCTTCAGATCCAAAATATCCAATCGCTTGTTGCAAAGAGTAATCAAGGTATTCATGCGATTGATACTACCATTGAGGTGTTTGAGGGGTTCATTATATTTCTGTATTTCAACCATATGTTTATGTAAATCACCAAGTTTGTCCAACATTTGGACTCCCTCAGGGGTGAAATAAAACCCCTTCTTTTGAGGTGGAACTCCCAAAAATCCTTCTAAAATTTCATAGGCAGCATTGGCATCAAGCTCAATAAAATTCCCTTTGGCGGCAAAATCTACGAGTTGTCTATGATGCAAAGCCAATCCTATGTAAAAATTACGAAGCAAGATCTTAGCGTCGCCCTTTAAATTACAAATACGATAAGATTCCATAAGCCTATAGGAAGTATCTTTCAAATTTTCTCCTTGTCTTTGCTTCAAGTAAAGAACTTCAAAATATGGAGACAAAGGACGAGTAGGCACGCTAGCCATTAAGACTAGGAAGCGAAAACACGGACAGATCTGACGAGAAAACGGCGAACGGAAATGAGGGGCGAATAAAACGACAAATTTTTGTGAAGTGAGGGAGAGGAAAACGAGAGGCAAATGGCAAATAATGTAAATTGCGAGCAGATGAGATTTGTGATTATGAACCTGCTATATGTTGAAGATCCTCCCCGGCAACGGCACCAGAAATTCCTTTTGATGTCGGCTAGGACTACGTCGGTATTTCCTCAAAGAGGAAGGGATGATGCAGCACGGCGACGGTAGGTATTTCCCTTAGTGATGAAACCAAGGTTATCGAACTAGTAGGAGAACCAAGCAACACAACGTAAACAACCCCGGCACATGAATAGCAACCACTCGCAACCCAACGTGTTAAAGGGGTTGTAAATCCCTTCCGGGTAACGGCGCCAGAAATTGATGCGAGGATGTGATAAAGTTGTAATAGATTGAATAAATAGATCACAAATAAGATAAAGTGCAGCAAAGTATTTTTGTATTTTTGGATTAATAGATCTGAAAATATTTGGCAAATAAAAGTAGATCGCAAAAGCAAATATATTAGAAATAGACCCGGGGGCCGGGGGTTTCACTAGTGGCTTCTCTCGAGAAAAATAGCAAACTTGGGTGAACAAATTACTGTTGGGAAATTGATAGAACTTCAAATAATCATGAAGATATCCAGGCAATGATCATTATATAGGCATCACGACCAAGATTAGTAGACCGACTCCTGCCTGCATCTACTACTATTACTCCACACATCGACCGCAATCCAGCATGCATGTAGTGTATTAAGTTCATAGAGAAATGGAGTAATGCAATAAGAACGATGACATGATGTAAACAAGATCTATTTATGTGTAAATAGACCAAATCTTGTTATCCTTAATATTTCGTCGACTCCCCAAGGGTTTTGGGAATATTGGGGTATCTATAGAGCAAAGAGGCGATCTGGGGGGCACCCGAGGTGGGCACAACCAACCAGGGTGCGCCTAGGCCTCCTAGCACGCCCTGGTGGGTTGTGCTCTCCTCTGAGCACCCCACAGGAGAAGCTAGGGCCCATTAGGTGTCTTCTGGTCCATAAAAAATCTTCGTAAAGTTTCGTGGCATTTGGACTCCGTTTGATATTGATTTTCTGCTATGTAAAAAAACATGCAAAAACAACAACTGGCACTTGGCACTATATCAATAGGTTAGTACCAAAAAATGATATAAAATGACTATAAAATGATTATGAATCAACCAAGATTGATAATATAATAGCATGGAACAATCAAAAATTATAGATACATTGGAGACGTATCAGGTGGCGGTCGGGGTGAGGGTTTTCTTTTTTATTTTTTGAAATTGGTGGTGAGGGTTTTCTGACCCACAAAGAATTTCGGAGGCAACAGTTTGCTAGAGCCAACCGTGTGTGATTGACGCAAGCAAAATGAAATTCATTGCACACGGTTCCAATTTTGGGAACCAAATTTTGACAAAATATTTAACTAAAAAATGTTTATGCATGTCACCAAAAATTATATCATTGAACACTATGTTCAAATACGCATCCAACGATATAATTTTTGCTCACCTGCACTAACATTTTGTCAGTTAAATCTTTGGTCAAAATTTAACACAAATTACAAAGGGGACCAATAAACTAGGATGGAGGTAGATTCCATTAACGGAATTGATTGCATCTATATCCCACATTTAGACATAAGTAAACATAGATTAAACCTACTCAGACATAGATAATAAGCGCACACAAGCATACTTCAACCATAAGTACATAGTTCAACCATCATTAAGCATACTCAAGCGTACATAGTTTGATCCCACCTCTCAGCTCATTTGCTGGCACGATCCAGAAGCTTCTTCAGGTACTCGGCGTACACGGAGTGCGCCACCCTGCGAGAATACTTCTGCTTGAAGGAGCCAACGGCTCATTCTCTTGCATACACCAAAACACTTTCATACGCGCCATGAAGCTTTTGGTTGCAAAATGGGCATCGATAGCCGCCATCCCAGGTCCTAATACGCCCGTTATGCATTCCCGCATAAAGCTCCCTCAGGATTTACCTCTTGTACCTCCTCTGGCCATCTTCATCCTTGATGTCCATATCGTCAAACAACACCTATACAAATAGTAAAAAATGTGGCGTCAAATTAATATTTACAAACTAATCTCTAGCGAACATTTGGCAGTTGCCAAAATTTGGCATCAAATCAGTGTTTACATGCCATGAAGTAGGATTAGGAATTTATGGCTATTTTTTATACATATCCAGATATTATGGTTCAATTTTTAAGCACAGTCGTCTATGTACAGACCAATCTTGAAGAAAATAATGGCACAAACATATATTTAGGTCATTCAAAATCAGTTGTCAAGTCTTGCTTAGGAATTATTAGCACGAACACTAACCCTAGTCGAATTACTAGCAGAAATCATTTGCACAGATCAAACAACTAATCACTTATCACTTGTACCATTCAAACAATCAATACACCACATGGATCTAACAAAACTTACTCAGATTTCATGGATTGGGAGAACATAATCATAGAATTTCTATTCCAAAAAGGGGGAGGCATGAGTAACTAGAGAAACCCTAGGATCTATTTGACACATAAATGGATACAGATGACTAACCAGATGTCCGTCATCGTCAGAGTCGTCGCCGGAGTGGTCGTCGGAGTGGTCACCGGGGTCGTTGCCCGAGTTGTCACCAGAGTTGGTGTGGAACTCCGCCTCCGGATGTGGACGCTCGACGATGTCAGGGTGCAGCGATACCTCGACGGCGGTGACGGTAACCTCTGTCTCCATCTCCATGTCATGCTCCGGTGCTTTAGCGGCCCCGGCATCGCCACTCCCTCTGATGGGGCGCTTCGGCGGCATCCTCATACACTGACGGCTTTGAGGACTAAGAGCGGCATCGAGGATGCAAGCGGAGAGAGAAAGGATTGTGTGTGTGGCGAGGATGGGGGGTGCGGCCGCTCGGGCGCAGCATTAATATGGAGTAGTGGGAGAGAGGCGAACGACGGTCAAACCACTGGCTCGCCTCCCGGTGAGCCTGCGCACCGGACTGTTGGCATGCCTACCGTCGTTTCACACAGCTACTCGCACGCTTCCCGATGACACCATGCAGCGAGCACGCCTCTGTCAGTTCACACACCTGCACACACGCCTCCCGGTCTGCCTGCATGGCGCACTGCTCGCATGCGTCCCGTCAACTCGTGCCTGCTCGCACGGCACAAGGGTCGCGTGGCGGCACATATATTGTTTTTTCTATTTGGATGATTAATGTTGCTGCTTTATTGCTTAACTGAAGTATGGCACGTATCCATTGTTGGTCTAACGCTCATGGTTTGAATAAATAATCCGTTAGGGATATTGGTTCCCAATTACTAACAATCTCCCGTTTGTAAGAAGATAAAGATTACATCAAAACTGGTCTCAAATTTGACAAAAAAAAGTACAATGCCACTTTGTATTGGTGCCCATATGACAACACGATAGGTTTCATGAACTTCAAATAAGTTTTGGATGTACTAGAATTTAAACATCAAGATTCTCAATGTTTGAAATTTCTTGCACTGGGAGTCAACATGGACCCAGTGAGACACATGTGTTTTTGCAATCCATTTAGGTGCACTATCACGTGTGCATGTAGCTCAAATTTGATTTTTGCACATTATACCCCTAGAAAATCAATCAATGTACTAAAATGTCTTAATGATCTCTGTTTGTTTCGAAATTAAAACGTCCCTCCTTTGGTAACATATGTTCACCGCGGGATAATTTTGCATGCATCGTAGTTGTGGTGGATTCGCGGTGTGTGTGTGTGTGGGTGTGTGCGTCTGGGGGTGGTGAGTGGCTCGCAGTACACTACGAGTTGTGAGCCACCATATGGGTTGGCCGTTTTGTTAGGCAGGTGCCACATCATAGTCATGAATTCGTTACTTAAAACATTACACAACCCTTTCATACATGTTTTGGCCACATGCAGTCGATGGTTGTCCTACACGACACTCGATACTCGCGTGTAACACTTTCTATGGCCCCGCGAGGTTGTCGACTCATCGTCCATCACTTTGAAGAATAGTCGGCAGTGAGGTTAATTTGACCAGCAAGGTAGAATCTTTTTTGTTTGTGTTATGGTGGGAGTATATATATAGTACGCGTCGAAGAGGTGGGAGGGGACTAGCATATATACTATACATACACGTCCATGAACAAGTACACCTCACTCAGCGTCGGGACTTTTCGGTTTTCGAGGACGTGCCACATCAAAGTTGTGAAATTGGCTATTCAAACATCACACGGCACCTCTTTGGGCCACATGCATGCAGGCGGTGGTTATCCTAGCTAGGACACTCACATGTGACTCTTCATCTGTGGGCCCACGAGGCCATCATCGATGCATGCATCACTTTGACCTACATCAGGAGAGGTTAATTAATTTCACCGCCGAGGAGGGTTCTTTTTGAGTTGTAATATGGTAGGAGCATATAGTATGTGTCGAAAAGGGGAAAGGGACCATCATATGTAGTACGCTTCATGAACATTGCTCTGTGTGGGGACCTTTTGAGGCATGTGGCACATCAAAGTTATGCATTTTGGGTATTCAACATATGTTTGGCCCACATGAAAAGTGATGGTGGTTGTCCTCTCGCACCCACTTAAGAGGTTATCAGCGATATCGATGATTTCCATCTATGGGCCCGCTTGGTCCATCACTACTTTTTGCCTCACAACGAGAGAGGTTAATTTGACTTAGGAGGGGATTACTTTTTTGTTTGTAATATGGTATATATATAGGTCATGCTATGGGATGACATGATACAGTTTGAGCACACACACATGCATGTGTACGCATGAATCCCTCCCATCGAGTCGAAGTGGCTAGTACAACGGCACGTCATGAACTGATCTCGCTCTGTGTGGCGACTGTACGATTTTCGATGCACGCGCCACATCAATGTTGTGAATTGGTATTCAAACATGCATGCATGCATCACCTCCATACATATGCCTATAGTGGTTGTCTTCGAATGATACACTCCCTCGCATGGTTATCGACGACAAGCCTATATATTCATGGGCCCACGTGGGCATCCATGATCACCTTGACCGACAATAAGATAGGTTACCATGGCAGATTCCTCCTTTGGTTCGTGTTATCGTAGTATAGGTCATGGTGAGATTCAGACCTAATTAAGTTTAAGTGCATACTATGCACGCATGCATGCATGAATTCCTGTCATCGGCTTGAAGTGTGGTGTGACATACATATGCATCATCAACCTAACCTCACTCAGTGTGGGGATTTCTGGTTCGGAAGCACGGTGCCACATCAAAGTTGTTACATTGTGTATTCAAAACACACCTCTCCATACATATGTTTGGGCTACATGCATGCAGTGGTTGTCTTCCGGGACTAGCTACTCGCGTGATTATTGGCGAGCTAGCCCATCTCTGGGGTCGCATGGATGGCCATCACTTTGACCAACAACTAGAGAGAGGTTGTACGACCAAGGTGGATTATTCTTGGTCCATTTTACGATCCATCTAGGTGAGATGCCCCTATGGCCCGCCGACTAAAAGTAGGTGTGTGTGGGGGGGGGGGCTGCTACTTCGCACTTTGCTAGGTGAAGCTCGGTTGGGGGGGCATGCATTCATAGCTTAGGATTCCCTTCGTCCCAACACGAGGGGGGCAAGCAATACCATGCGCTTTGCGAGATAGGTGCCACATCGAAGTTATATTTCGTATTTGAACATCAAACCACCCTATTCATACATAAATTTGGTCCACATGCAAGTGTTTTAGTGTTTTGACCCTCTCCCGCATCATTTTTCGCCAAATCTATGAACATTAGACAAGTCGGATGATGCAACAGACACGGTTCACTCACACTAACCGTGTGTCATGCTAGTGCCCCTGTCACGCACATCTACAAGGTACATTGGGCTCCATGAGGCTTCCCCTCTCAAAAATATCTACCCGCCTGCAGCTTCTTCTGTTTGATAACACACGGTTATTATGTTTCAACCGTGTGTGATGTTTCTTGTTCCTAATACCGCCTGCATCCCTCGAAAATATCTGCCCGCCTTGAGGGTTTTTCCGTTTCACGGTTGTTATCTCCACACCATGTGCGATGCACCATCATCCAAATTTTCAATAGCCCCGGTATTTCACTCCTGCGTTTGACTCCCACGTAGTAAAATTTTCAGTAGCCGCGTCATTTCCTCAAACACACCCCCACCGCCCCCTCCACACACACACACACCAAAACCTCCTCGGACGCGCGCACGCACACACACACCCGCTCCCTCGCTCGAAACCCTAGCAAGCCCCCCCCCCCCACCGCCGCAAGACCTCCATTGTCAACATCTGTCGGTTTGCCCATGCAGCTTCTATCTCTTGAGCTTGTGTTGGTTTTTCCCTCAGTTTTGAGAACCAAGGTATCAACCCAACAGGAGACAACCCACAAGGCACCGAATACCTACACAAACAAACACCAACTTGCACCCAACGCGATAAAGGGGTTGTCAATTCCTTCACGGTTATTTGCAAAGTGAGATCTAATATAGATGGATAAACGGTAAAGTAATAATTTTGGTATTTTGGGTTTATGGAACGGAAAGTAAAAGATTGCAAAGAAATTAAATATGAAACTAAAATTGCAGATCGGAAACTTATATGATGGAAAGTAGACACGGGGGCTATAGGTTTCACTAGAGGCTTCTCTCAAGATAGAAAATATTACGGTGGGTGAACAAATTACTGCCGAGCAATTGATAGAAAAGCGCAAAGTTATGACGATATCTAAGGCAATGATCATGAATATAGGCATCACGTCTGTGTCAAGTAGACCAAAACGATTCTGCATCTACTACTATTACTCCACACATCGACCGCTATCCAGCATGCATCTAGAATATTAAGTTCATAAAGAACGGAGTAATGCATTAAGAAAGATGACATGATGTCGAGGAATTAACTCAAGAAATATGATGAAAACCCAATCTTTTTATCTTTGATGGAAACAATACAATATGTGTCGGTTCCCCTTCTGTCACTAGGATCGAGCACCACAAGATTGAACCCAAAGCTAAGCACTTCTCCCATTGCAAGAAAAACCAATCTAGTTGGCCAAACCAAACCGATAGTTCGAAGAGACTTGCAAAGATATCAAATCATGCATATAAGAATTCATAGGAGATTCAAATAATATTCATAGATAAGCTGATCATAAATCCACAATTCATCGGATCTCGGCAAACACACTGCAAAGGAGTATTACATCGAATATATCTCCAAGAACATCGAGGAGAACTTTGTATTGAGAATCAAAGAGAGAGAAAAGCCATCTAGCTACTAACTATGGACTCGCAGGTCTGTGGTAAACTACTCATGCTTCATCGGAGAGGCAATGGTGTTGATGTAGAAGCCCTTTGTGATCGAATCCCCCTCCGGCAGGACGCCAGAAAAGGCCCCTATATGGGATCTCACGGGTACACAAGGTTGCGGCGGTGGAAAAGTGGTTTCATGGCTCCCCTGGAAGGTTTTGGGATATTTGAGAATATATAGGCGGAAGAAATAGGTCGGTGGAGTCACGAGGGGCCCACAAGGGTGGGGGCGCGACCTACCCCCTGGGCGCGTGCTCCCGACCTTGTGGCCGCCTCGTGGCTTTCCTGACGTGCACTCCAAGCCCTCTGGATGTCTTTTCGTCCAAGAAAAATCTTCGCAAAAGTTTCATTCCGTTTGGTATTCCTTTTCTGTCAAACTCTAAAACAAGGAAAAAATAGGAACTGGCACTGGGCTCTAGGTTAATAGGTTAGTCCCAAAAATCATATAAAATAGCATATTAATGCATATAAAACAACCAATACAGATAATATAATAGCATGGAACAATCAAAAATTATAGATGCGTTGGAGACGTATCAGCAGCTTACCCGCCGATCTCCATACGCAGGCCGCCCTGAGTTTCTTAGATGATGCCTGCTAAACGCCCCCTTTCCCATAGATCCCCATCCCCATCCCCCACTCCAGAGCGTCGCAACCTAAGCCTAGCTACGCTTCCCGTGGAGCAACTGGCCCAAATGAGGTGTATCACAGTGTAACGCCCTCGATGCGGCTATATCTCCCACGTGTCGAAGCACGACTTAGAGGCATAACCGCATTGAAAGCAATGTCGCAAGTGAGGTAATCTTCACACAACCCATGTAATTCATAAGGGGAAGAGATACATAGTTGGCTTACAATCGTCACTTCACACAATTACAAGAATAAAGAATTACATCAAACAGATACAATCAAGGTCCGACTACGGAACCAAAATAAAAGAAGACTACCCCAAATGCTACACGGATCCCCGATCGTCCCGACTGGGCTCCACTACTGATCAACTAGAACGAAACAACACAAAGGACAAGATCTTCATCGAGCTCCTCCTTGAGCTTGGTTGCGTCATCTGCATGGACTCATCGGCACCTAGAAGCTGGTTTTGGAAGTATCTGTGAGTCATGGGGACTCAGCAATCTCACACCCTCGCGATCAAGACTATTTAAGCTTAGGAAGGGTAAAAGGTATGAGGTGGAGCTGCAGCAAGCAACTAGCATACATGGTGGCTAACATATGTAAATGAGAGCGAGAAGAGAAGGCAAAAGCACGGTCGAAAATCTATGATCAAGAAGTGATCCTAGAGCAACCTACGTCAAGCATAACTCCAACACCGTGTTCACTTCCCGGACTCCGCCGAGAAGAGACCATCACGGTTACACACGCGGTTGATGTATTTTAATTAAGGTCAACTTCAGGTTTTCTACAACCGGACATTAACAAATTCCCATCTGCCCATAACCGCGGGCACGGCTTTCGAAAGTTCAAATCCCTGCAGGGGTGTCCCAACTTAGCCCATCACAAGCTCTCACGGTCAACGAAGGATATTCCTTCTAGCGGGAAGACCCGATCAGACTCGGAATCCCGGTTACAAGACATCCTCGACAATGGTAAAACAAGTCTAGCAAGACCGCCCGATGCGCCAACATCCTGATAGGAGCTGCACATATCTCGTTCTCAGGGCAACACCGGATGAACACTACATACAGCTAAAACCAGCCCTCAAGTTTCCCCGAGGTGGCGCCGCAAGTGGCTCTGTTTTGGACCAACACTTAGACAAGCACTGGCCCGGGGGGGTTAAAAAATAAAGATGACCCTTGGGCTGGCCTAACCCAAGGGAAAAAAGGCTAGGTGGCAAATGGTAAAACCAAGGTTGGGCCTTGCTGGAGGAGTTTTATTCAAAGCGAACTGTCAAGGGGTTCCCATTATAACCCAACCGCGTAAGGAACGGAAAATCCGGGAACATAACACCGATATGACGGAAACTAGGGCGGCAAGAGTGGAGCAAAACACCAGGCATAAGGCCGAGCCTTCCACCCTTTACCAAGTATATAGATGCATTAATTAGATAAGAGGTATTGTGATATCCCAACAAGTAAACATGTTCCAACAAGGAACAACATCTCCATGTTCCAACAAGGAACAAACTTCAATCTTCACCTGCAACTAACAACGCTATAAGAGGGGTTGAGCAAAGCGGTAATATAGCCAAACAACGGTTTTCTAGGACAAGGTGGGTTAGACGCTTGGTTCAACAATATGGGAGGCATGATAAGCAAGTGGTAGGTATCGCAACATAGGCATAGCAAAAGAGCGAGCAACTAGCAAGCAAAGATAGAAGTGATTTCGAGGGTATGGTCATCTTGCCTGAGATCCCGCAAGGAAGAAGAACGAGTCCATGAAGAAGACAAAGTGGACGTAGTCGAACGGTTCCTCACAACGCGACGTTAATGGAACCAACCCGAAGAAACAACACCGGAAAGAAGCAAACACCATAGTAAACAACCATCACGTAAACATGGCATGATGCACAACCAAGAATGATGCATGTCCGGTTTAAATATGCATGGCTTGGCGAAGTGCACAAACAACTCTACAAGTTAAGAAGAGCTCAATATGCAACGAGTTGCATATGGACGAAACACCACATCAAATATTTAGTTCTCTCTCGGTTAGATACTCAACAAAATTAAATGTTGGTTAACATGGCAAGAGGTGAAGCATAACAAAACTATACTATCTAAACAAATTAAATGAGGTCGGATATAACCAACAACAAATCCGGTAAATCCCCATATGCATTTATCAATTTGGTGCAACAACAATTTTAAACATTTAAATGTTATCATGATGCGAATGACATGAGCAAGTTTTATGCAATTTTTATTAAGAGTTGACATGAGCATTATGAAGCATTTGGTCGTCATGGCGGAACAAAAAGGGTGCCATGCCAACTACCACGGAAATGGTGCCACGGCAACATTCCGGGTGATCCGACAACTCATTGAGATGTCGGTGCAAGAGAAAATGTGGATGAATGGATCATGCGAGGATGGTGGGGTGATCCCGGATACCGGGTTCCCCATGGGTCGACGGCATGGCAACCGAGGAGGAACGTGCAATGACAACTCGATCATGGTTCGAACATGAGCATCTCAAACATCGCAAGCATTCGTTACACGGACGTCGTCTCGGGTTATACCTTCGAAGTGTGCAAACGGGACGGTTCTCGATCGGTGCCAAGTAGAGGAAGTAGACGTTCTCGGGACGTTCGTGGTGGAAGTAGGGGTACATGACGACGGTAGAGGTACTCGTGATCTTGGCGGCGGTAGTCGTTCACGTTCGTTTTGGAGAGGTACTTGATGACTCCAACGTCTTCGGGGCGACGGTAGTTGTACACGGTCCACGAGACGTCGATCATTCGGGGTCCAACTTGCGGGTCTTGCCGACATGAGGCGTTTTTGTGTAGACGAACTTGGCGCATCCGAAGAGTCACACTTGTCATCATGGGAACTTGGTGAATCCGAGGTTTTCGAGGGTCGTCATGGTACTTGACGATATCCAGGACAATCTTGTGACTTGCCGGTCTCGACGAACCGTCAGGGTACATTGTCTCGGGTTTTGGCGACAGTAGCGGAACTTGCGTCGGTCGTCGTGGTACTAGGGCCCTGATCTTGGCGTGATCCAAAAAGAAGACGCGATGTTGGGGAAAGACCCGAAAGTGCTCCCGGGGTCAAACACAGGGTCATGCGCAGCGGTTGAGCTACTGCAGCTCGATGCAGGGGGCTGTCGTAGGGGAGGCCAAGGTCGCCGGAAACAGAGGCTGAGACGCGCCGGAGGTAGTGGTGCTCGCGGGTGTAGGGCGACCGATGCTGGGGCTCCTGCTGGGCGCAGAGGACGCCGGGTGCGGGGCGCAGGTGCTCGAGGAGCTCCTCTCCTCGAGCGCTCAAGCGACGGGGACTCGGCGAGGAGGAGGCGCGATTGCGGCCTGGCACTGCAGAGGGAGGCAGGAGGTGAGGCAAGGCACAGAGGCAAGAAGGCGCGGCGGAGACCAAGGTCTCGGCGAGGGGGTCGGGTGCGGGCTCTTGTGGCACCATGGCTGCACATGCTCGCGGACGGAGCTGCAGGCACGAGCAGCCGAAGGAGGGCGTCGGCGCGGGAGAAGAAGCAGGGCACGGCGCCATGGCGGAAGCAGCAGCGAGGAGATCGGGCGTTGCGCAGCAAGGGACGTGAGGAGGCGATGGGGATCGGGCACTGGTACGAGGGGCTCCTCCCCTGTGGCGGCGCTAGATGAAGGGGATCGAGAGAATGGGGATCGAGGGGGATGGGGGGAAAGGCCTCGAACGAAGGCCCCTGGCGGCGCTGGATGGAAAACGGAGGAAGGGAGCGATCGGGCTAGGGTTTGGAGGGGATCGGCCAGGCCTAGGGGGAGGGCGCTGGCTGGGCCTTGGGCCATCTCAAAGGAGGAAAAAATAGGAGGCCTAGCAGGCTGGATTAAAAGAAAATAAGGGAAAACATGATTTTCCTTTACTATTTACAGAAAGGAGATAGAAGCAAAATATTTATTTGGAGGGCCAAATAAATACAAGTTGAGTTGGAAACTGGCATGGAGATACTTTGACAAATTTCAAAGTGCCACAACTGGAATTGAAGTATTTGGAGAAGGATCAAGGACTTAGAATATTTAAAAAAATGAGAGAGATTTGAAATGCAAGTTTGTTTGGGTTGATCCCATACGAATGGAATATTTATTGTAGCTCCCTAATAATATTGGGAGACTTTGAATATGTTATAAAGAGAAATCACCATTGTGAATATCCCTCGATTTAAATAGATCAACGATCTATGCAATTTATTTAGTTGAGTTAAGAAAAGAAATGACATGATGGCATGATGACATGATGCAATACACATGATGCAAAGATGAAATGCAACGGACCAAACAAACTCACATGACGAAAAACCCGGAAACCCTGGAAGGCATCTGAAGCTCCGGTCTTGGGGCGTTACACACGGTCTCTTTGCCCGATGTCGCCGGGGAAGCTGGCGACCATTACTGGTCGTAGGCACTCAATCAGCAGGCTAGAGTATGCGGGTATCTTGCGGACGCCGGCTATGACATCGAGGTTGTCGTCAGTGATGGCCCGAGGTGGGCTATTGTCGCAGGTTAAGTAGCCCACCCCCAACCCCTCGGGTTCAACCGCCGTCGATCTCATCCATGGCCCCGCCGCTGATCTCCTCTGGCTTGTTGTCAAGAATTTGCCATCCTACATCGCCACCGAGCCCGTTTTGTCATTTCTGAAGGACACGTTCTACGACACTGGCTTGGGATCCATAGCTTCCAAGTCAGACCTCATCGACGGCGACCACGAGGAGGGCACCCTCTCCGACTCTTCCAAGGGGAAAGAGCCCATCTGCTCTTCCAAGGGGAAAGAGCCTGTCTGCGACATCGGGGAGGGCACCCTACAATCGTCAACTTTCAAGGGGAAGGAGCCCATCTGCGTCAACATGCAGTGCATCCAGGGTTCGTGCTCTTCCCACGGGAACGAGCCCATCCGTGACAACTGAGGAAACCCATGATTTGTTTTGTCGTGCCTCTTCACAGGGGGAACCCATGATTTGTTTTGTCGAGTCCCTTTTGTAGTGTAGTGAGAATATGTCCATTTTTAATTGCTATATTTGGTTGTTTGCAGTATGCCTTGTTTGTTTCAGTTGTTCACAATGTGATGCTCTATATGTGCAATTATTTACTGTGCAGTACATTTCATCAATCCAGTTTTAAACATACCGATAGGAATGCATATATTTGCTTGTTGTTAAGCCTGTTATAGCTAGCATATGCCTCTTTTAAAGTTTTTTGATTGTTCGGTTGTTTGTAATTAGCATATGTCTAGTTTCAAATGCTATCCTTGGTTGTCCGTAGCATGCCCCATTGACACTCTCTCGGCATGGTCTGGCCCCTGGTTTTCTTCCCATGCAAAATAGACTTTCTATTTTTTTGGTATTTTTTAGAGCTCTGAAAAATTGTCTTCACTAATGGACTTCATTTTGGTGCATAATGCAACTTCTAGAAAGGAGGTCATGACGTGATTTACATGTAAACGTCTAATAACCATAGGCTTATTGAATATATCAAACCATGTTCTCAGTCATTTAGTAGTTACACTAGCCTCATTCCTCCACAAGGGTCCACGTCAGAGTTTTTATTTCGAAAACACCACACGTTCAATTATCTCTTAATATTTAAACAATTAACTAACACTCATAAGATTTTCTTAGGGGAAACTCACTTTAATTAGATATATTTTTTAGCAAATCTTGGGGGTGGGGCAGAAGGAGCTGGGCATGAATCGGCCTGTATCAAAACCTGCAGATCCGTCCTCTAATTTTTGGAGCGCGGATGTTTCCTAGGATTATCGTTTTCATCATGCGGAGGAGTAAATTCACGGAGTCATGGCAGAGAGGAGCTTTGTGAGACCACCCAAAGTGGGACATGGGGCAAGCACCCTAGAGAGGAGTCGGAGTGAGGGGCGGTAGGAACGGCAGTTGGTAGCATAACATTCACATTAGTCGAGTCGTATCGGAGGCAAAGAAAACATTAGAGAGGTTGAGGCGGAATATATAGCTATAACCCCCACAATAGGGCCTTGAATTGTAGCCCGAAGGAGACGAGCCGAGGCCGTCAGGCATCGGTGCTACTTGTAAACTGCATTGGGATTTCCCTGAAGAGGAGGGGCGAAGCAATACATTAGAGATAAGTATTTCCCTCAGTGAGAACCACGGTTATTGAACCAATGGGAGAACCACACAAATTCCCTTGTACAACACCTACACACACAAAAGCAAATATTTGCACCCAACATGGGCAAGAGGGTTGTCAATCCCTTTGAACTCGTTATTTGCAAGGATTAATTCTGCTAGTGATAGATAGCTAAAAGTAAAAGTATAAAGTTACATCAAGGTATTTTTGGTTTTAATAATATGATAAAAGTAGACCCTGGGCCATAGTTTTCACTAGAGGCTTCTATCTCGAACACATAGCATACGGTGGGTAAACAAATTACTGTTGGGAAACTAATAAAAAATCGCATAGCTATGACATATTCATGGCAATGATCATGTATATAGGCATCACGCCCGTGACAAGTAGACCGACTCCTTCCTGCATCTACTATTATTACTCCACCCTATCGACCGCTATCCAGCATGCATCTATGGTATTAAGTTCAGGAAAAATAGAGTAATGCCTTAAGCAAGATGACACGATGTAGACAAAGTAAACTCAAGCAATATGATTAAACCCCGTCGTTTTACCCTTAATGGCAATAATATTATACGTGCCTTGATACCTCTTCTATCACCGGGTGAGGACACCACAAGATTGAACCCATTACAGAACACTTCTCCCACTGAAGATAAATCAATCTAGTTGGCCAAACCAAACAGATAGATCAGAGATAAATACAAAGCTATAACAATCATGCATAATAAACTTCAGAAATGACTAAGTTACTTTCAATGAATGATCTGATCATAAGCCCATCATTGATCGGATCCCAACAAACACACCGCAAAAAAGATTACATCGGATAGAACTCCAAGAATATCGAGGAGAACATTGTATTAAAGATAGAAGAGAGAGAAGAAGCCATCTAGCTACTAGCTATGGACCCGTAGGTGTGTGGTAAACTATTCACGCATCATCAGAAGGCAGCAAGGATGAAGAAGAATCCCTCTGTGGTCGATCCCCCCTCCGACAGAGTATCGGAAAAGGCTTCCAAATGGGATCACGGAAGAATAGAAGCTTGCGGCGGCGGAAAAAGTGTTTCGGGTGGCTCTCTTTTGGTTTGGGAATATTTGGTCATTTATAGAGGTGGAATTGGGTCAAATGGAGGTGTGTGGGGCTCACGAGCTCAGGGGACTCGCCCTACCCCCTAGGGGCGCCATGTGAGCTCATGGATCTCTCGTAGATCTTATGGCCTCCTCCCGAACCTTTTAGGGCCCCTTCTAGTCCAGAAAAATCATTGCAAAGTTTCAACGTGTTTGGACTTCGTTTGGTAATTTTCTAAAAAGCCAAGAACAAGCAGAAAACAGGAACATGCACTGGGCAGTGGGTTAATAGGTTAGTCCCAAAAAATGATATATATATATATATATATATATATATATATAATAGCATAAAAGTGCGTATAAAGCATCCTAGACTGATAATATAATAGCATGAAACAATCAAAAATTATAGATACATTGGAGACGTATCAATCAGCTCACCATGAATCTCTTGAGTGGCCTTGGGGGTCGGGTTGTTTATCGTTAAGGAGCTTCAAGGCGACGCTTCTAGGAGCAGCACGATGGAACAGGCAGAGGCGAGGCTATGGGGTAGGGCTAAGGGGTTAGATCTTGGCTCCGGCCGTCAAGAGAGCAGCGGGAGGGGTGAGGGTGAGCCATGGCAGTTGATCCCTAGTGTACAATTGCTCCCACCTATGGAACCCATGTTAAAACCTAGGAAAGCGACTAAAATTACTTTTCACCGCACTGTGAAACCGTTCATCATTGGAAAGAAGGTAAGGGCATCTCCAACACTAACACCTAAAACAAACACATTATTTGTCCGTGGACTAGTAGGGACCAGTCCACAGACACTGAGGTGGGAGAAGCCATCACACCATGTCCCCTAAATGTTCTTCTATGCATGTACATGTCGGGGTTGAGGAGAGAGAGTGGGATGTCCGACATGGTGGCTTTTGGTTGGCTAGACAGATGTTCAGACTCTTCCCCTCCCTCCCCCGCAAAAAAAATCTACTGCTTTGGGAGAGTTTGGATGTCCGAACGCGTTTTCGGACGCTTGGGGGATACTCCCGCAAAGGACATATAGGGGCTATATGAGAGTCCGCATTGGGATATCTAAGAGCATCTACAGTCGAACTTGGCAAATCCTGCCGCATACACGTCCACGGACACGCCCCGGCAAGCGTGCGAACGCATCTGGACCATCCCTTATGTCGTGTGCTCGACAGCCACATACCTCAAATTCGGGCTCTCAAATACATGCAAATCCACACACGTCCATCATACATGTCAATGCTGCATGTACATAACAAATGTTGCTAGCAAAAATGCATAGTTCTTACATAAAATTTATTTGAAGTGCACTACTCAAACATTAGCTTTTTGGTTTCCATTATGAGGCCACATATGCTCCACAAGATCACTGAGTAGTTGCGCGTGCACGTGATGATCTCGAAGATTCTAATGCATCTGCAGGAACTTCATAAGCTAATATGCATCTTGATCTTTCGTCATTTGAACTTGTTCTTCAGGTGCTTCAAAGTCATTGGTTTGGGCTACACCATCACCCTCATGCTCGACAATCATATTATGCAAAATAACGCAACATGTTATCAGCTGCCACAAAGGTTCTGATTTCCACATCATTGCAATTCCCCAACGAGTTTGAAGCACTTCGAATGCCCTCTTCACATCCTTCCTACATTGTTGCAAAGTGGCTTTATTTGTTGCCTTGTGGTTCGGATATGGTCTTCGCAAACGCCGTCCACTGAGGATAGATGTCGTCGGAAGATAGTATCCCATGTTTTTTTGCGAGAGGATAGTATCCCATGTTGTAGTCACGACTGTTGACAGCGTAGTTGCATGGCGGCGATTCTCCATTACAAAGGCTACTAAACACGAGAGATCGTTCAAGCACGTTAATGTCGTTGTTAGAAGCCAACATTCCAAAGAAAGCATGTCAAATCCACGAGTCATGTGACGCCACTGCTTCTAATATGATAGTGGCATCTTTGGCGTGGCTTTAACACTTTCCCCGAAAGTTTTTAGAACAGTTTTTCCATTGTAAATGTATGCAATCAATTGATCCATGTACAACATTTACATAGTGTACCTTTCGGTGGGACATACCCTGGTTGTGCTTTCTCTTTCCTTTTTCTTTGAATTGTTTCAATGTGGATAAATAGCAAATGAAATTAGCGGGGGGGGGGGGGGTGTTTGCGGCAAAAAAGAAGTTGGAGGAAGAAAAAAAATCCAAAGCCGGCTGGCATACTGAAACGGGCATTATCTTCCCATTTGTGACGGAAATAATAATCCAAAATGGCCAGAAAAGAAAAGAGTGGGTGTTATTTGGAAAAGGGGCACCAATCGACCACTGCCATTTTTGGAGTCAAAATGACTAGTTACTTTTAGTTGAGTAACTGCCTGTCTTTATTCCAGGCCGCTGTGATTGCTGTCCCTTTTCTGGTTATTTTCTTTGCAACGGGTCTTTAGATTCAGAGAGATACCATTTTCCACTCCAGCAATTTTTTCCTATTGTTTCAGCTAGATTCAAATCATGGGACGAAAATGCCATAATAATCTTGAAGCTGAGAAATGTATGTGGCTTGCTTGGACGCGTGCGAGATTCGTTATTAGGTGCCGCTCGTACTGGTTGGTTGTGGTAGTAAAGAGAAGTGCTGCTGCTGCTGCTGCGGTTGCTCTCTCCAGTCCTGACAAGACGATGCTACATGATCCGGAGGCAGAGTTGGGAATCAACTACAAACTGGAATGGCTCTGCCCTCGGACCAAACATCATTTAAAGTTTGCTTTGCTTTGAGTGGCTACTCGCCATAGGCCTGCGCCCGGTGCAGCCTATCCGTCTGATGCTTAGCCATATTGCACACGGTTCGCTTGTTTGTTTTATGGCCATTTTTGTGACCCTAGCGCAGACCCTACCGCAGACGTGAAAATAATACTAGTAGTACTACTTTATGTCCAAACAAATGATTATTTTCCCAAACATCCGGCAAAAAACTACAGATGCGTCAACTGATTAATCACTGGCCAAAAGGAGCTTTCGGTGGAAGCGGAAGAAACAAAAAAACCTGCAGATATTTGAGTGTGTGTGCAGCAGTGCCTGAGTGACCAATAATAAAACAGCAGAAGCATTTGTAGTTAGCCAGGTCATGATAATACAACATCTTTTGCAGTGAAGCAAAGCAAATCAAAACCCTCTGTGTACCCTGACCTGCATACATCACATCCCTGCACAACCCCACCACCTTCCGCACACACTCGTTCAGTCTCACCCTCACCGGCCGCTGCTGCACTGCACAGCACACACAGATCATCTTTAACTCTTCGGGTTCGTTGGTTGGGTTGTTTGTTTCCTTCCCATGCATGCTTCCCTCCGCTCCGGTAATAAAGCGAAGCCGTCCTGTCCTGCTTGCTGCAGTGCAGAGATGCTTACTCCTCTACTAGTACTACATGGTTTTGTTTTGTTTTGTTGATAACGACAGTCAACGAATGACATCAATCCAGCTACTCCTCTCCCTTTCATTGTAATGTAATGGCCGTTAAACGCAGCCAGAGTCTTTCTTCTTCGTTTCCTCTTTCTTTTTTCAGAACGCGTGCAGAACCAAATACTGCTAGTAGAATGTTGTCCAAGAATGCTTTGGACAAGATCCTTTTCTTTTCCCCTCTGTAATGTGATGATAATGAAGAAGTAGAGCTGGGTTTGTTGCTTGTACCAAATACATACCATACTTCCCATGGTAACTTAGCATTTACCTAGTCACAGGACATGCATGCCATTGCCCAGCTAGCTCAGTCTGCAGAAGCAGACATCTGTGCTTGCTTTCTGGTTTTGACAAATTTGAATGCAACGATTCGGCAAATATCGCAGCGTCCTTTCACAAGGTACAGGTGTCCCCTGCACTACGCTACGCGGACGCAGCAATACAAAGAGGGTCCAGGCTTTTTCAGATTTAAATCGCCATTTATTACTACTGGCGATTTGAACATGTGCGATGTAGTACGCAGCAGATGCACGCGGCCGGAGATCTCCTGCCTTGCAATGATGCTGCCATAATTTAATTTTCACTTCCTTCTGCGTAAATCGTACTTAATATTAAAACCATCAACCTTTTTCACCGACTCGGCCTTTCCTCGGTCAAAAATGTCTGCCTCCGCCGTGCTTGTTGTCCCCCCCCCCCCCCCCCCCCCCCCATTCGTCTGTGTTTGCAGTAACTTTGTTTTCATATACTCCTACTAGCTCCTACTACCTCTATTCTGGTTTATTACTCCTCTTGCAGTTAGAGTCAAACTTGAAAAACAGTATCATTGGAAACCTTTTCAAATATGAATCTGGAAATATGAATCTAGCAATATAAGTTTTGTGATGTACAACTTATAATTTATTAGTCAAATATACGATCAACGTTAGGCACAAAATACGAAGAGGACCAATAAACCCAGACGAAGGTAGTACAATGTAACTTTGTTTTCATATACTCCTACGGCTAGTCACAGTGGGAGTAACTTAGGTAGTAACATAGCGCACTTTAAGAAAATTTTGTTTATATGGCATGTAGTTAATGAGGAGAGAAGTGTTGGGAGTAACATAATATGTTACTGTAACATAGCGCTTCCCAAAAAAGAATGAGTCTATAAGCTACTCCCTTCATTCCACAATGTAGTGCTTCCTCTATCTACGTGCTTCAACTTTGACCGTAAATTTAACTATCAAGACCGATTGCGGCGGGAGCAAAAGTTATATCAGTGATTTCGTATTCAAAAGAAGATTTTAATTATGTAATTTTTTTTCTCCCGCCACAGTCGGTCTCGTTCGTTAAATTTATGGTCAAAGTTCGACCTCGGAAAGCGCGGGCGCACTATATTTTGGAATGGATGGAGTAATAAATAAAGCCATCTATGACACTAGTACTATGTTACTTTGCACTATGAAAGTAGTAATTTAGACTAGTGTCATATGCATGGCACTAGTACTATGTTACTCCCCACTATGGCCAGCCTACTAGCTCCTACTATCTTTGTTCTGGTTTTTTAGTCCTCTTGTAGTTTGAGTCAAACTTTAAATTTTGATTTAACTACCAAAAATAAGTTATATACCCTAAAAATAGTATCATTGAAAACCTTTTCAGATATGAATCCAGCAATATAGGTTTTGTGATGTACAACTTATAATTTGTTAGTCAAATATACAGTCAAAGTTGCGCACAAAATACGAAGAGGACCAATAAACCCAGACGGAGCTAGTACAATGTAACTGCAGTGATGTTTGAATTTTAGCTTGCAAAAATTTCCATTGTACTGTACATGCATGGACATTTCAACGTGTGCTTTCGACCGAAAGCAAAACATGATAATGATCCTGAGTTGGGATGTACTCAATTTCTTAAACTTAACAAAAAAAATCGTTTTACATAATTATTTCAAATCGATTTCTTAAACTTAACAAAAATTCGTTTTACATAATTATTTCGACTTGCTGGCAAATACGGATATGAGAATGCTGTAAATAAATATCAAAAAGGCTCAACAAAAATCCGGCTTTGAATTAAAAAAACCATCAACCAGCCAGAAATTACACAAGCCTTTACATCAAACAACAATAGACTACAATGGCCAACCGATACAACAGAGTACCCTCGCCAACTTAGGGCATGTCCAACGGTGACCATCAAAACTCACACACTATTTGTCTGTGGACTGGTCCTAACTCACCCGGAGACATGGATACATGACTCGGCCATCCAACCATGACCCCTAAACGTCTACCTCAGTTTTTTTCCCAAGTCTGCAAGACTCATCGCATATCAAATATGTGAGGAGTGAAAATATAAAAATGCGACAATAGTCCAAACGTAAATTTTACAATTCAACTATGTTTTCAAATTAAAATAGTCTAAACTTGGATTCAACTCCCATATATATGTTCTAGTTGTGCCCTTTAAGTGCCCACATATGCTCAATTAGATCTTCCTTAAACTGCTCATAAGTTGCTTGATGCCGAATTTGTTGATGCATTTGGACAAACTCATCAAACGTGATCGGATTCTGATTTGGATGTTGGATATGATCTCTCATGTTCTCAAATTCCAGAACTACGCCATCATCTTCATCCTTCCTCCATGATCATGTTGTGCCTGATCACACACTATGTAATCACCTCCCACAAGTCTTCGGATCCCATTGTTTAGCAGGTCCATGAACAACTGCAAAACGGGTTTGGAGTACCCCGAATGCCCTCTCCACAACCTTTATATTCTTATTGCCTTTGGGCAAAGTGAGCACTTTTCTGACCAAATGGCTTGGAGATGGCCTTGACGAAGGTCGCCAATGGAGGATAGATACCGTCAACCAAATAGTAGCTCATGTTTTAGTCATGCCCTATTGAAAGTGTAGTTTTATGAAGGAGTTTGTCCTTCAGTCAACCTAGCAAACAATGGAGACCGCTGCAACACACTTATGTCATTGTGAGACCCAGACATGCCAAAGAAAGTGTGCCAAATCTAGAGGTCCCGTGATGCAATTGTTTCAAGAATGATGGTGGGCTTATTAACATGGCCCTACCATCACTCTTGACTTCCATCACCATTGCCATTTCCAGTTACATTGCCATCAATGTTGTCATGTGCACTCGCACCCGCACCCCGTACCATCTTCGATGTTAAATTTTGTGACTAAATGATCCCAAGATACTAAAGCGGGGATGTGTCAAGCTGGAACATAAATGTGTCTTGTGCAAGGACTCTGTGCTTCTCTTCTTCAATTTGCACTTTGCACTCCTCCAATGCCATCACCTTAGACCACTTAAATCCTTCTCTAGTTTTTTCGCTTCCTCCAACTTACTTTTGTTTGCTATGATCACTTCCACCGTAATCTGGAACACAACCCCGTCTCCTCCACTCTAAAGTTTATCTTTCTCACCTCTCCTTCTGGGTGGTCTCTTTTCGGTGATGGTTGGAACAACAGTGGGATTTTGATTTGCTACTTCATAAACATCATCATTAGAAGTGTCCTTGTTGGCCACTTGTGCTATAGATTTAGACTTCCTATTTAGTCTAATTGGATCATTGTTCATGTCCTTCCACTTCTCATTGTTGTGGAGCAAAGCCCGAGAATGGAAGCAAGCAAAAGACTTGTTTTTGGTTCCCTCTGCTTGTACAACTCATTTGTGAAGCTTAGCTATAAAAATTAAAATTACACATTAGAATAGGGAAGATGCATAATTTATAAAAATATTAACAACAATTTCTCACCAGCATGTTCTCAGTCATTCCACTAGGTTGGGCACATTCCGCTAGAGTGACACACCCAGGCCAACTATTCCAAGATTCCTGAATTAAGATCCAAGATGAGATAGTGACTTAATGGAGATGATGTGGACCATCCTATGAAAATACCCATGTCAAGAGCTCCTTTGCCAAGATACACGCGCAACATCTACTTCAAACACACAAAGATGAATCTTCTCCATTACACATATCTATTATGCCCTTCGAGGATGGTATACTACTTGAATCTCCTCTTGTGCTCATTCATAGCTTTCAGTGGAGCTTCACACTTGTCAAGGAGGAGGCCAAGCACACGAGTACAGCTACACCATCCAAGCAGGAAGCTTGGAAGCAGAGGAGGAATCACGAGGAAGAATACAGGCTATAAGAAAGTCCGACTGTCCGACACAAGTAGGAACATCTAACCCAACCTCCGACTTGTGGCATTCCTCTCTGTTGCCAAGTCAAACTCCTCGATAGTAATGTATGACATGGCCTCTGACCATGTTGGAACATCCGACCGCAAGTTAGAACTTCCGACCTGACTACGTGTAGGAAAGGCCAAGTGCCATGTATATTTCCCCTTTTGCCCCTCACTTACCCCTTTGTGGCCGGAACTATAACAAGACATCCTCCACGAACGCTGCGTTTTGGCTCTGGGGTACATCTACACCCGAGATGGACAGTAAGTTCATTTAAAATAGTAAAGAAAATCAAAGAAAAATATGATTTTTTTTGTGATGCTATATGCTCATGTGCGTGAACTCCGTGCAAAATTTCATGTTGTTCGGACATTTCAGTAGCGCTTAGCAAAAAAAGACAAATTTTGGGGTGCTACTGTGACGCTCTCGATTCAATCGTACACTAATGTGTACGATCAAGATCAAGGACTCACGGGAAGATATCACAACACAACTCTAGACACAAATTAAAATAATACAAGCTTTATATTACAAGCCAGGGGCCTCGAGGGCTCTAATACATAAGCTCGAATACACAAGAGTCGGCGGAAGCAGCAATATCTGAGTACAGACATGAGTTAAACAAGTTTGCCTTAAGAAGGCTAGCACAAAAGCAACATCGATCGAAAAGGCAAGGCCTCCTGCCTGGGAGCCGCCTAACCACTGTTCAAGATATCTTCCGATATTCCGATAAATCGGCCGATTTATCGCTTACCGTTGTCTAACCGATAAGATAAATCATCTGATAAATCAGCCAATATGGCGATAAATCGGCCGATATGCCGATAAACTGGTCGATTTACCCCTTATCATGGGTCAACCGATAAGTTCCCGATAAGCGATATCCCGAACATTGCGCCTAACTACTCCTGGTCGTCGGCGGTCTTCACGTAGTAGTAGGCACCCTCGGGGTAGTAGTAGTCATCAGTGGCGTCGTCTGCCTCCTAGGATCCGTCATCTGGTTGCAACAATCAGGTATGGGGGAAAAGAGGTAGCAAAGCAGCCGTGAGTACTCATCCAAAGTACCCGCAAGACTTACATCAGAACTAAGCTAAGATGAATTTGTATCAAAGGAATGGGTTGTATCTGTGGACTAAACTGCAGAATGCCAGAATGGAAGGGGAAAGCCTAGCCTATCAAAGACTAGCATCTTCAAGCATCTTGCAGCATTTAGAAGAGTACAGATCAACATAATGTAAAGTAGTAGCAGTGTTATCAACCTCGGCCAGAGATCCTTTCTCGACTCCCTACGAGAAAGCAATCCCAGAGCCATACTATCCATTTCTCATTATCCATTCATTTCTCATCACAAGTATCCAGTTCTAGTTGTATCGATCGAGATACAACTCCAAGTGTCTATTACCGTAGGACAGGCTATCGATAGATGTTTTCTTCCTTGCAGGGGTGCACCAACTTACCCACCACGCTCGATTAACTCCGGCCGGACACACTTTCCTGGGTCATGCCCGGCCTCGGCCAAACAATACGCCGCAACCCGACGTAGGCTTAATAAAGAGGTCAAGCACGTCGGACTAAACCTATGCCCCCAGGGGTCTTGGGCCATCGCCCCGGGAACTCCTGCACGTTGCGTGGGCGGCCGGTGAGCAGACCTAGCTACCTCCTTCAAAAAGGCAGGTGCTTACGCAGTCCAACCCGGCGCGCGCCGCTCAGTTGCTGATGTTTATTAAGCTTCGGCTAATGTATACAACGCAGAACGCCCATACTATGCCCACGTGATGGTTAGTGTTATCAGGCCAGAGGCCCCTCGGATCAAATATCCAAATCGTAGTGGATTAGGAATGCGCGGTAACAAGCAGAGACTCACGAAAGATGTGACCCCGTTGCCCCGTCTCGAGTACTTGCGGCAAGGGCTAAGAATGCTCGGCCACGCCTCGTAAGTATCTCGCGGGCACCTTCCAGGTCAACCCGACTCCACATCACTCGCTATTAAGCTCGCGCGGGTACCCCTCAGGGTCGACCCGTCTTTAGTAACATGGCTTAGTGCAAAGTCATAGTAACCATAGTAACTGTATGTCTAACACCAAGGGGAAAACCCGAGGAATCACCCCCGGTGAATTCCACTCGATGTTATCATCAAGGTGAATGTAAGAGGATCCACCCTCGAGGTTCACACTTGAGGGGTTGCACGACAGAGCCGTAACGGAAGTGGTTAAGGAGGAAATCACCCTCGATGACCATGACCAGGTAGCTACACTACAGAGATCTCATCAGGAGTGATGTATGAGGTTCCACCCTCAGCACTCGATGGTATCTCTGCAGAGTCGAGCAACAAAAGGGGAAAGTGATGTACGGTGTCGGGGCCTGGACGTCGATCACGTTGATCGAGTCATCGAACATAAAGCGGGGGCAACTGGGACAAGGTGGGGGTCACTAATGGATCACTAACCAACCTATACTAAGCAGTTTAGGATAAGCAGGTAAGGTATGAAAGCAGGTAACAACAACAGGCTATGCATCAGAGTAGGATCATACAGAAAGCGGTAGCAGTTCTAATGCAAGCACGAGAGGGAAAGAAACAGGCGATATCGGAATGCTCAAGGGGGGTTTGCTTGCCTGGAAGCTCTGCTGAAAAGGAAGAAGTCTCGTCGACATAGTCGATCACAGGGGCAACATCGGTCTCGGGGTCTACCGGAGAGAAGAGCGGGAAGAAACAATAAATATACAACAAACAAAGCATCATAAAGCATAACATGGTAATAGGCGGTGCTAGGAGTGATCTAACGTGATCCTAGGTGATACAGACGAAGAGGGAAAACATCCGGGAATGTTTTCCCGAAGTTTGGCATTTTCGGACATACAAACCTGAGGGGAAAGGTTGCATGTTCGCTAAGTTAGGGACATGTGACAGATGAACGGAGAGCGTATTCGGATTTGTCTCGTTGTTCGGAGCAACTTTCATGTATAAAACTTTTTCATCCGAGCTACGGTTTATTTTATATGAATTTCTAAAGTTTTAAACAATATTCTGGAAATTCTTGAAATTTTGCTAAGTCTGAGAATTCGATAGTTTTTTAAACATCACTTGGTTGTTTTCAAAAGACTACAAATATTGTTCTGTATATCCTATGAGTTAGTGCCTTATATCAATTTTGAGTACTTTTCTATGATCTACATGTTAGTACCAATTACATCCATATTAGAGTTCATTTTCTTGAACGTCAAGAGCACTAAAGTAGCTATGAAAATAAAACTGTTTTTCGGTTTTCCTGTTAACAGGTCATTGAACTTTGTGATTTTTGTAGGAATTAATCCATGCATCAAAAGGGTTAGGTCCAATGGGATAAAATGGAGTTTCTGAAGTATACTTTCTATTCATATTTTCTTTAGCCCTGCTGGTAGTTGTTTAGCCGCAGTTTAGGGGCAGCCAAGGGGGTTACTTGATGTAGAAATTAGAAAGCTAGCTAACGCTACAGTAACTTTCAGTTACTGTAGCTGCAGCAGTACAGGTAGAGAAGCGGCAGTAGGCAGCCAACAGTAGCGACAATGGGGAAGCAGGGGCAGTGCAGCGGCAGCACGACAAGGCCGGCCGAAGGCGGGCGAGGCCAAAGGTGGGCGCGGCCACACACTGCAGGCACACACCGCGCGCACACACACACGGCCGCTCGGCCATGGCCACGGCCATGGCCAGCAGTAGCAGCAGTCGTCCGCAACGGCTAGCGACGGCACGCGCGTGCGAGGGCTGCCTGGGGCGAGACAAGGCGCGGTAAATAAAGTAAAAGCAAAGTAAAAGCAAAGCAATAATAAAGCGATGGAGATTGATATGATGAGAAAGAGACCCGGGGGCCATAGGTTTCACTAGTGGCTTCTCTCAAGAGCATAAGTATTCTACGGTGGGTGAACAAATTACTGTTGAGCAATTGACAAAATTGAGCATAGTTATGAGAATATCTAGGTATGATCATGTATATAGGCATCACGTCCGAGACAAGTAGACCAAAACGATTATGCATCCACTACTATTACTCCACTCCTCGACCGCTATCCAGCATGCATCTAGAGTATTAAGTTAAAAACACAGTAACGCCTTAAGCAAGATGACATGATGTAGAGGGATAGTTTCATGCAATATGATAAAACCCCATCTTGTTATCCTCGATGGCAATAATACAATATGTGCCTTGCTGCCCCTTCTGTCACTGGGAAAGGACACCGCAAGATTGAACCCAAAACTAAGCACTTCTCCCATGGCAAGAACAACCAATCTAGTAGGCCAAACCTAACTGATAATTTGAAGAGACTTGCAAAGATAACCAATCATACATAAAAGAATTCAGAGAAGATTTAAATATTATTCATAGACAGACTTGATCATAAACCCACAATTCATCGGTCTCAACAAACACGCCGCAAAAAGAAGATTGCATCGAATAGATCTCCTCGAGAGAGGGGGAGAACATTGTATTGAGATCCAAAAAGAGAGAAGAAGCCATCTAGCTACTAGCTATGCAACCCGTAGGTCTGAAGTAAACTACTCACACTTCATCGGAGTGGCTTGGATGATGATGTAGAGGCCCTCCGTGATCGATGCACCCTCCGGCGGAGCTCCGAAACAGGCCCCAAGATGGGATCTCGTGGATACAGAAAGTTGCGGCGGTGGAATTAAGTTTTTGGCTCCGTCCCCGATCGTTTGGGGCTACGTGGATGTATATAAGAGGAAGAAGTACGTCGGTGGAGCTTCGAGGGGCCCATGAGGCAGGGGGCGCGCCCCCTACCGTCATGACCACCTCGTGGCTTTCTTGACGGAGGGTCCAAGTCTCCTGGATCTTATCTGATGAGAAAATCACGTTTCTGAAGGTTTCATTCCGTTTGGACTCCGTTTGATATTCCTTTTCTTCGAAACCCTAAAACAGGCCAAAAAACATCAATTCTGGGCTGGGCCTCCGGTTAATAGGTTAGTCCCAAAAATAATATAAAAGTGGATAATAAAGCCCAATAATGTCTAAAACAGTAGATAATATAGCATGGAGCAATCAAAAATTATAGATACATTGGAGACGTATCAGATCCCAGGCAAGATGGCCATACCCTCGAAATCACTTCTATCTTTGCTTGCTAGTTGTTCGCTCTATTTCTATGCCACGCTACCTACCACTTGCTCTATCATGCCTCCCATATTGCCATGTCAAGCCTCTAACCCACCTTTCCTAGCAAACCATTGTTTGGCTATGACACCGCTTTTGCTCAACCCCTCTTATAGCGTTGCTAGTTGCAGGTGAAGCTGAAGGTTGTTCCATGTTGGAACATGGATATGTTGGATATCACAATATCTCTTATTTAATTTAATGCATCTATATACTTGGTAAAGGGTGGAAGGCTCGGCCTTATGCCTGGTGTTTTGTTCCACTCTTGTCGCCCTAGTTTCCGTCATACCGGTGTTATGTTCCTTGATTTTGCATTCCTTACACGGTTGGGTGTTATGGGGACCCCTTGACAGTTCGCTTTGAATAAAACTCCTCCAGCAAGGCCCAACCTTGGTTTTACCATTTGCCTCACCACCACCTACCCTTCCCTCAGGTCGGCCAACCCGAGGGTCATCTTTATTTTTAACCCCCCGGGCCAGTGCTTTTCTAAGTGTTGGTCCGAACCGAGTAGACTGCGGGGCCACCTCGGGGAAACTTGAGGTTTGGTTTTACTTGTAGGATGTCTCATCCTGTGTTTCCCTGAGAGCGAGATATGTGCAGCTCCTATCGGGATGTCGGCGCATCGGACGGTCTTGTTGGTCTTGTTTTACCATTGTCGAAATGTCTTGTAACCGGGATTCCGAGACTGATCGGGTCTTCCCGGGAGAAGGAATATCCTTCGTTGACCATGAGAGCTTGTGATGGACTAAGTTGGGACACCCCTGCAGCGTTTGAACTTTCAAAAGCCGTACCCGCGGTTATGAGCAGATGTGAATTTGTTAATATCCGGTTGTAGAGAACTTGACACTTGACTTAATTAAAATGAATCAACTGCGTGTGTAGCCGTGATGGTCTCTTCTCGGCGGAGTCCGGGAAGTGAACACAGTTCTTGTGTTATGCTTGAACGTGAGTAGTTTCAGGATCACTTCTTGATCACTTCTAATTCACGACCGTTGTGTTGCTTCTCTTCTTGCTCTCTTTTGCGTAAGTTAGCCACCATATATGCTCAGTGTTTGCTGCAGCTCCACCTCATTACCCTATCCTACCCATAAGCTTAAATAGTCTTGATCTCGCGGGTGTGAGATTGTTGAGTCCTCATGACTCACAAATACTTCCAAACAGTTGCGGGTGCCGATGATACCAGTGCAGGTGACGCAACTGAGCTCAAGCGGGAGCTCGATGAAGATCTTGATCGTAGTCTTGTTTCATTTCCAGTTGATCAGTAGTGGAGCCCAGTCGGGGCGATTGGGGATCCAGCATTTGGGGTTGTCTTTCTTTATTTTGGTTCCGTAGTCGGACCTTGATTGTATTCTGGATGATGTACGATATTTATGTATTGTTTGAAGTGGCGATTGTAAGCCAACTCTTTATCCCTTTCTTATTCAGTACATGGGATGTGTAAAGGTTACCCCTCTTGCGACATGCCTACCATGCGGTTATGCCTCTAAGTCGTGGTCCGACACGTGGGAGATATAGCCGCATCGTGGGTGTTACAGCATAGTACTGGTTCTTGCAGACTAAGTTATGCGTCACTATCATATTTGCATCAATAGCAGCTAGTTGACGCTTTGCCCAGCCATGATTTCTACCAACCTTTTGATGCAGGATGATGAGGAGTTCACGATCAGTCATGACCCGTGGTGCTTCTGGCTGAGGAATTGGCCTTGGTGCCTTTGTTGTCGTATGGCTTACAGTTTCATCACCAGTAGATTGGGAGGCAGGCTGACGAAATTGCTCATCAAGGGGATGAATTCCTTCATCAATGACCGCCCATAAAGAAATAATGGATATTTATGGGAACCCCATGAATGATATAAAAGAGCAGATTCTTCATGATGCCAACAACTTTTTCAGTGTCAGAATTGTGGCCTTTGATTGGACTCAGGGACTTGGCAAGAATGTTGTAGACTGTGCGAGGCACATAAAGCGATTCCTTCACCAAGAATATGGTCCTTGGAGCTTCTCCTTCAGCAATGGCTTCATCAGCACTTGCATCATGTAATTGGGCAACTCTGGTTCTTCATTGGTCTTCTTTGCTTCATCAAGGGGTGGATCTACTGGAAGAGCACGTAGTAATTCATCAACAAGTGCTTTGTAGAGAGTGTCTTCACCCATCCAGTCCAGATCCCATGTCGAAATGTCATCAGAGTTGCCTGAGAAGTGCAATATGGCATAAAGCATTGTGAAGAACGGCTAGGCTAGCACAGGCCCGAAGCATGGAATTGACTGCTTTGTAGAGAGTGTCTTCACCCATCCGGTCCAGATCCCATGTCGAAATGTCATCAGAGAACAACAAAGATGCATAGTAGTTCATCTTCGTCTTGGTCCAGATGCGCAAACGCCCCATCTTGGGTGAGTCATATGAGGACTCGCCTATGAAGAAACAACCCATGTCATGGCATGGCGAGGCGGGCGGCGTAGGAGGAGCGCACGAGTGCCTCTTCTCTTCTCAAGCTTCAATAGTATGTGGAAGAGAATCCCTTATAAGTAGGTCTAATTCTTCTCCAACTAGCAAGGTGGGACTAAACTGCCCACCACACCTAGTGCAATATAACCCGTATGGGCCCTTAGAGATTTTTTAAAATTGTTAGATGGGCCCTAGGCCCACCCTAATATTTCAACGAGACCCAACTCTAAAAGGCCCTGCAATTAAAAGGGTTGTGTTATGTCCGACCTTAAGGTCTGGCCTCAGGGATCGGCGTTGTTCACTTCCTTGACGCGTCAAAGGCCGGTCCGGCCCATTTATTGTGTGTCGTGCAAGGCCCATGCCGGGCTGAAAATCCATGCTCGTGGGCCGGCCCGTGAGGCATGGCCCAAATGGCCAGCTTTGCCCTTGACTCCGTTATAACAGTAACATGGTTGCCTCTTTTATTCGCGGAAAGAAAATATGATGGCTCCTTTGGGCCTTTGCCATAGCGTGTGTAGTGGAGTAACAATTTTGTACGAATATCCAGCGACCAGCGACAAGTTTCCAGGGCATAGGCAATTATGCGTTGCAGCTAGCTAGGCCTCCCTCTTTGCCAAGCCTGCAGTATAGTAACAGCTGATTATTTTCTCCTGTCATTTCCATGTACAATGGCAGAAACACCCCTTGGCCTGTGCAGCTATTAGAGCCCCTTTGATGGCCATTAAATATTGTATTGTGATCCGGGCAACATAAGAAAAAGGTTGGTCTGCGCAATTTGTCCATATGCTGCAGCAGATTCTTTCAGGAAATGGAGATGGGTGAAAATGAATAAAACTGGTCCTTATCTAAAATTTTAATACAAAATGAGCACAATCTAAAAATATTCATAAAATGACCCTTTTTCGCATAATGGCCGGGGCTAAGGCGGCATGCTAGAGAGCGTGACGCCCCGAGCTAGGGCGCTATGGTAGCAACATGTAGCATGGCGTCCTAGCCCGGAGTGTCATGCTATCTAAAGGGGCAAACAGATCCAAATATACTAGCCCGGGCGTCATTCAAAAGGGATTATTTTGTGAAATATTTTTAGATTGGGTTTACTTTGTGTTGAAATTTTACATAAGGGCCAGTTTTGACCATTTTCACTGGAGATGGTGTCTTTGCTAGCTGCACAACAGGGGTGAGAATGTGAGTGTCTTTTTTCAGATTATGTTTCGTACTACTCTACGTTTAACGTAGTTTGGTAGTTAAGTGTGTAATGAGCAAGAGGAAGAATCTAGGGTAGTAATAAGACAGCTGCATTTTGACAAGAAAAGACCGATGGCATGAAGGAAAGATAAAAAGGAGGCGGATACGATGATGGAACATTTCCATATGTAGCGATGAGCTGCAACTTCCCATCTAGAAAGAGAGAGGTAGCCTGCCTGAGGCCAGTGCAGTGCTACCCCTCCCTCCCTCCCTCCCATAACAACAAAAGGAGGCTCATTCATGCCAACAGGTAGAAGATGAAGGGTAAAATGAGGTAGTACTAGTTTTTTTTTTTTTGCAAAAAGGCAGCAAGGAACAATTTATGTGTGAGTGATAGAGAGAGAGGTTACAGTTTGTTACTGCCGCCAGCAGAGCATGGTGGTGGTGGCAGTGAAGGGTAAAATGAGGTACTAGTACTTTTGGTTAAAGATATGGCAGGGCTATAGCTATAGCTAGGCCGGTAGCATAGGGCCTCGGTGCACTGCTGCTGCTACAGCCACACAGCCCACCCTCTCTCTATAGTTCTCGTTCTACTACTTCTCTCTCTATCTCTCTCCCTATTATTGCAGGTGTCAGGGAGACAGCAAAGCAAGTTGCTCCCTCCTTTCCCCTCAACTGTTTGGCTTTTCATCTCCTACTGCTTCCCACCCCGCCCCCGTTTCTCCCTCGCTCCCTTCCTCCCTCCCTCATTTCCCTTCCGATTTACTAGTACTCTGGTGTATGTGTGTGTATATATATATATAGAGAGAGAGGAGGATAACTCTGGTTGCAAATAAACAAGAAGCAAACAGATCCAAAGATAACAACAACCAGTAGGAGTAGTACATTTTTTACCATAAAAGATACAGTAAAGAAGGAGAAAATGATACTACTCAGTAGAGTCAAGCAGCAAATACACAGTGAGAAGCAGTAACATATGTGTATCCCTCGGTGGTCTGTCACGTCCGTCCGGCCCAACCGTAGGCCAACCGCAGAAGGCGACAAGGCGGACCCGCCAAGCGCGGCCCTGACACAAGCGCACACGCACACGAACGCGGGCGCCAGCTTTCCCTCCGACGCGCCCGCACGTGCGGCCACCCGGCACGCTCCGCAGGGGAGGGACCGACCGAGCAAGGACGGACGGAACACCGTCGCGCCATCCCCTATGCCGCTGCCTGGGACTGGGTGGGTTAACGGCCAGAGGTAACGGGGCCGTCTACCTGGGCGGTTTCGGCTTTTCTCTTTCTTTGTGTATGGGTGCGGCGCAGGTTTCGAGGCCACACGTGTGGAGGGCCTAGGTGGGCGCTGATATGATTCGGACGGCAGGGATGGAGGCCGCCTCGTGGTGCGGCCCGGAATCGGGATGGGATTGCCATTGGCATTGGGAGAATAATATCGAGCTTCCAGGATTTTGTCTCTGGCGATGGGGCCCACCCGCCACTGCTGCTGAGCCCTCACTCACTCTGCCTTTTTCTATTTGGTCAAAAAATAACCGCGCTCGGCTTGTGTTTCAAACTTGTTTGGCAACCAAAACGCGGATCACCAAATCGTCGTCTGTAAATGTTTAAAACAATCGGTTTAAATATCCAACGCAGGGCATATAAAATCTTCTGATTCTCACAAATCGGAATTAAGGCCAACTCCACCGCGCGGCCCTATCCTGTCCGGGTCAGTCCGTTTGAGGTAAAACGGACATACCAGACGGTCCAGCGCGCAACCTCATCCTCAAAAAATGTCCGTTTTTGTCGGCTTCGCCCCATCCTGGGAACAAAGTTGGGCTGGCTTTGGTCTGAAACGGACACGAGCGGACGCTCTCTGCGTCGTCCTCATCCGGGGCGTGTCCTTTTGCATGTGACCCTGGCCCGCCTGTCATTGACCCACACACACACCCACCCATTCCCCTCTCTCTCCTCCTTTTCTCTCCCTGGCCCACCACGCACCCACATCACCAAGAGGCAGGGCAGCCGCGGGCGCCAAGAGCACGCGGCGCTCCAGCCGGCCGTCCTCGCCTCGCCGTCGTTGAGGCCCCGCCGTCGCGGCCGGCGAGCAGGCACAGGCAGGGGCAGCAAGGTGCGGCTGGAGCGGGGCAGCAAGGTCCGCGAGCGGCGCGGCGGTGAGCTGCTGCGGGCATGGTGGCGTGCGCGCGCGGGGTGGAGCGCCGGGCGAGCGCGGACGCGGCGCGAAGGGCGCGGGCGCTGAGCGGAGCGCCGGGCGAGCACGCGCGGCGGCAGGAGGGGTGCGGGTCTGCCGGGCGGCGAGCGCGGGCACGCGGGAGCTAGGGCACTGTGCGGGCAAGCCGCAGCGCAACGCGAGCGGGGCGCGGGCGCGGCGCGCACCGGCCGGCAGCGCAGGCGCGGGGCGGGGCGGGGCGCAGCGCACGCGCGGGCACGGGGCATGCAGGTGCGTGGCGCGGGCGCGACGCAAGGGGCCCGCGAGCGCGGCGCGGCGCGGGTGGGGCGTGGGCTCGGCCCGGGCGCGACGCAGGCAGGGCGCGAGCGGGGTGGCGACGGCGAGCAGGCAGGGGTGAGCAGGCGCGAGGGTAGACGAGCTTGACAGCGGCAGCTGCACCGGCGAAGCGAGAGCGTGAGCTCACGGGCGGATGAGGCATGCGGCCGAGCCGGACATTTTAGGGTAGTTTGGTGCGTTGGGCGCCTCCAACTCTATCCGGACATGCATATTCGTTTTGCGACCCATTGCCATCCCAAACGGACAAATTTTCTTACAAATCGAACGTCCATTTGGGGTCGTGCGGTGGAGTTGGCCTAAATTGTGGGAGGTTTGGGTTTACTGAATGGTCACAAAAAGTTAACCTACACGAACGCCTCAAAACAGTCTCAAATGCTCGGATTGTTCGACGCCCCTCATATCCTGCCCAAATCTACGATGGACATGAGGCGGCCTGGGCACGTCCGCCTGACAGGCTCAGCCCACCGCTCACCCCACAGTTATCCTACATAATCTCAATCCGGCTTCCAGCTCTGAACCCTAGCTCACTCTACTTGTCTCTCTTGCTCTGTCATGTCCTCTCCCCTCCCGCATTCCGATCCAATCCGACGCAATGTCGAGCTCTGGCAGCCACTCCATCTCTGACCTTGACTTCGACGAGGAGCTAGCCCTCCGCATTGCCATGGAGGATGGAGCGGTCCAAGGTGGAGACCCGGAGCAGCTCCGTATTGTTGGAAATATGCCCTAGAGGCAATAATAAAAGTATTATTATTATATTTCCTTGTTCATGATAATTGTCTTTTATTCATGCTATAACTGTATTATCCGGAAATCGTAATACACGTGTGAATACATAGACCACAATATGTCCCTAGTGAGCCTCTAGTTGACTAGCTCGTTGTGATCAACGGATAGTCATGGTTTCCTGGCTATGGACATTGGATGTCGTTGATAACGGGATCACATCATTAGGAGAATAATGTGATGGACAAGACCCAATCCTAAGCATAGCACAAAGATCGTGTAGTTCGTTTGCTAGAGCTTTGCCAATGTCAAGTATCTCTTCCTTTGACCATGAGATCGTGTAACTCCTGGATACCGTAGGAGTGCTTTGGGTGTATCAAACGTCACAACGTAACTGGGTGACTATAAAGGTGCACTACAGGTATCTCCGAAAGTATCTATTGTTTTATGCGGATCGAGACTGGGATTTGTCACTCCGTGTAAACGGAGAGGTATCTCTGGGCCCACTCGGTAGGACATCATCATATGCGCAATGTGACCAAGGAGTTGATCACGGGATGATGTGTTACGGAACGAGTAAAGTGACTTGCCGGTAATGAGATTGAACAAGGTATTGGATACCGACGATCGAATCTCGGGCAAGTAAAATACCGCTAGACAAAGGGAATTGTATACGGGATCGATTGAGTCCTTGACATCGTGGTTCATCCGATGAGATCATCGTGGAACATGTGGGAGCCAACATGGGTATCCAGATCCCGCTGTTGGTTATTGACTGGAGAACGTCTCGGTCATGTCTGCATGTCTCCCGAACCCGTAGGGTCTACACACTTAAGGTTCGATGACGCTAGGGTTATAAAGGAAGCTTGTATGTGGTTACCGAATGTTGTTCGGAGTCCCGGATGAGATCCCGGACGTCACGAGGAGTTCCGGAATGGTCCGGAGGTAAAGATTTATATATAGGAAGTCCTGTTTCGGCCATCGGGACAAGTTTCGGGGTCATCGGTATTGTACCGGGACCACCGGAAGGGTCCCGGGGGCCCACCGGGTGGGGCCACCTGCCCCGGGGGGGCCACATGGGCTGTAGGGGGTGCGCCTTGGCCTACATGGGCCAAGGGCACCAGCCCCAAGAGGCCCATGCGCCTAGGGAACCCTAGAGGGAAGAGTCCTCAAGGGGGAAGGCACCTCCGAGGTGCCTTGGGGAGGATGGACTCCTCCCCCCCTCTTGGCCGCCGCACCAGATGCCATCTGGAGGCTGGCCGCCGCCCCTTGGGGTGGGAAACCCTAAAGGGGGCGCAGCCCTCCCCTTCCCCTATATATATGAGGCCTAGGTGCTGCCCATAATACGCGATTTGATCTCTCGTTGGTGCAGCCCTGCCCCTCTCCCTCCTCCTCCTCTCCCATGGTGCTTGGCGAAGCCCTGCTGGATTGCCACGCTCCTCCACCACCACCACGCCGTTGTGCTGCTGTTGGATGGAGTCTTCCTCAACCTCTCTCTCTCTCCTTGCTGGATCAAGGCGTGGGAGACGTCACCGGGCTGTACGTGTGTTGAACGCGGAGGTGCCGTGCGTTCGGCACTTGATCATCGGTGATCTAAATCACGACGAGTACGACTCCATCAACCCCGTTCACTTGAACGCTTCCGCTTAGCGATCTACAAGGGTATGTAGATGCACTCTCCTTCTACTCGTTACTGGTCTCTCCATAGATAGATCTTGGTGACGCGTAGGAAAATTTTGAATTTCTGCTACGTTCCCCAACAGTGGCATTATGAGCTAGGTCTATTGCGTAGATTCTTTGCACGAGTAGAACACAAAGTAGTTGTGGGCGTTGATTTTGTTCAATATGCTTACCGTTACTAGTCCAATCTTGTTTCGACGGTATTGTGGGATGAAGCGGCCCGGACCGACCTTACACGTACTCTTACGTGAGACAGGTTCCAGCGATTGACATGCACTTGGTGCATAAGGTGGCTAGCGGGTGCCAGTCTCTCCCACTTTAGTCGGAACCGATTCGATGAAAAGGGTCCTTATGAAGGGTAAATAGCAATTGGCATATCATGTTGTGGTCTTGCGTAGGTAAGAAACGTTCTTGCTAGAAACCCATAGCAGCCACGTAAAACATGCAACAACAATTAGAGGACGTCTAACTTGTTTTTGCAGGGTATGCTATGTGATGTGATATGGCCAAGAAGAATGTGATGAATGATATGTGATGTATGAGATTGATCATGTTCTTGTAATAGGATTCACGACTTGCATGTCGATGAGTATGACAACCGGCAGGAGCCATAGGAGTTGTCTTTATTTTTTGTATGACCTGCATGTCATTGAAGAACGCCATGTAAACTACTTTACTTTATTGCTAAACGCGTTAGTCATAGAAGTAGAAGTAGTCGTTGGCGTGACAACTTCATGAAGACACGATGATGGAGATCATGATGATGGAGATCATGGTGTCAAGCCGGTGACAAGATGATCATGGAGCCCCGAAGATGAAGATCAAAGGAGCTATATGATATTGGCCATATCATGTCACTACTCTATTTGATTGCATGTGATGTTTATCATGTTTATGCATCTTGTTTACTTAGGACGACGGTAGTAAATAAGATGATCCCTTACAAAATTTCAAGAAGTGTTCTCCCCTAACTGTGCACCGTTGCTACAGTTCGTCGCTTCTAAGCACCACATGATGATCGGGTGTGATGGATTCTTACGTTCACATACAACGGGTGTAAGACAGTTTTACACAGCGAAAACACTTAGGGTTAACTTGACGAGCCTAGCATGTGCAGACATGGCCTCGGAACACGGAGACCGAAAGGTCGAGCATGAGTCGTATAGTAGATACGATCAACATGAAGATGTTCACCGACGTTAATTAGTCCGTCTCACGTGATGATCGGACACGGCCTAGTTGACTCGGATCATGTGATCACTTAGATGACCAGAGGGATGTCTATCTGAGTGGGAGTTCATAAGATGAACTTAATTATCCTGAACATAGTCAAAAGACCTTTTGCAAATTATGTCGTAGCTCGCGCTATAGTTCTACTGTTTAGTTATGTTCCTAGAGAAAATATAGTTGAAAGTTGACAGTAGCGATTATGCGGACACTAGAAAGCTTATGTCCTTAATGCACTACTCAGTGTGCTGAACCCCAAACGTCGTTTGTGGATGTTTCGAACATCGAACATACACGTTTTGATAACTACGTGATAGTTCAGTTAAACGGTTTAGAATTGAGGCACCAAAGATGTTTTGGAAACATCGCGAAACATATGAGATGTTTTGAGGGCTGAAATTGGGATTTCAGACTCGTGCCCATGTCAAGAGGTATAAGACCTCCGACAATTTTCTTAGCCTACAAACTAAGGGAGAAAAGCTCAATCGTTGAGCTTGTGCTCAGATTGTCTGAGTGCAACAATCACTTGAATCGAGTGGGAGTTGATCTTCCAAATGAGATAGTGATGTTTCTCCAAAGTCATTGCCACCAAGCTGCTAGAGCTTCGTGATGAACTATAATATATCAGGGACATATATGATGATCCTTGAGATATTCGCGATGTTTGACACCGCGAAAGTAGAAATCAAGAAGGAGCATCAATTGTTGATGGTTGGTGAAACCACTAGTTTCAAGAAGGGCAAGGGCAAGAAGGGATACTTCATGAAACGGCAAATCAGCTGCTGCTCTAGTGAAGAAACCCAAGGTTGAACCCAAACCCGAGACTAAGTGCTTCTGTGATAAGGGGAATAGTCACTAGAGCGGAATTACCCTAGATACTTGGTAGATGAGAAGGCTGGCAAGGTCGATAGAAGTATATTGGATATACATTGTGTTGATGTGTACTTTACTAGTACTCCTAGTAGCACCAGGGTATTAGATACCGGTTCGGTTGCTAAGTGTTAGTAACTCGAAATAAAAGCTACGGAATAAAATGGAGACTAGCTAAAGGTGAGCTGACGATACATGTTGGAAGTGTTTCCAAGTTTGATGTGATCTAACATCGCACGCTCCCTCTACCATCAAGATTAGTATTAAACCTGAATAAGTGCTCTTGCACCTAAAGGAATGGTTTATTGAATCTCGGTCGTAGTGATACACATTTTCATGCCAAAAGATATAAGATAGTAATGATAGTACCACTTACTTGTGGCACTGCCATGTAAGTCATAATGGTATAAAACGCATGAAGAAGCTCCATGTTGATGGATCTTTGGACTCACTCGTTTTTGAAAAGTGTGAGACATGCGAACCATGTCTATTGGTGTATATGCATGAAGAAACTCCATGCAAATGGACCGTTTGAACTCACTTGATTTTGAATCACTTGAGATATACAAATCATACCACATGGGCAAGATGACTGAAAAGCCTCGGTTTCAGTAAGATGGAACAAGATAGCAACTTGTTGGAAGTAACACATTTTGATGTGTGTAGTCCAATGAGTGCTGAGGCATGCAGTGAATATCATTATGATCTCACTTCACAGATGATTCGAGTAAATGTTGAGTATATTTACTTGATGAAACACAAGTCTGAATTATTGAATGGTTCAAGTAACTTCAGAGTGAAGTAGCAGATCATTGTGACAAGAGGATAAAATGTCTATGATATGATCATAGAGATGAATATCTGAGTTACGAGTTTTGGCACACAATTAAGACATTGTGGAAATTGTTTCGCAATTAATACCGCCTGGAACACCATAATGTGATGGTGTGTCCGAACATCATAGTTGCACCCTATTGGATATGGTGCGTACCATGATGTCTCTTATCGAATTACCACTATCGTTCATGGGTTAGGCATTAGAGACAACCACATTCACTTTAAATAGGGCACCACGTAATTCCGATGAGATGACACCGTATGAATTATGGTTTAGAGAAACCTAAGTTGTCGTTTCTTAAAAGTTTGGGGCTGCGACGCTTATATGAAAAAGTTTCAGGTTGATAAGCTCGAACCCAAAGCGGATAAAATGCATCTTCATAGGAAACCCAAAACAGTTGGGTATACCTCCTAATTCAGATCCGAAAGCAATATGGATTGTTTCTAGAATCGGGTCCTTTCTCGAGGAAAAGTTTCTCTCGAAAGAATTGAGTGGGAGGATGGTGGAGACTTGATGAGGTTATTGAACCGTCTCTTCAACTAGTGTGTGACAGGGCACAGGGAGTTGTTCCTGTGGCACCTACACCAATTGAAGTGGAAGCTTATGATATTGATCATGAAACTTCGGATCAAGTCACTCCCAAACCTCGTAGGATGACAAGGATGCGTACTACTTCAGAGTGGTACGTAATCCTGTCTTGAAGGTCATGTTGCTAGACAACAATGAACCTACGAGCTATGGAGAAGCGATGGTGGGCCCGGATTCCGATAAATGGCTTGAGGCCATAAAATCCGAGAGAGGATCCATGTATGAAAACAAAGTGTAGACTTTGGCAGAACGGCTCGATGGTCGTAAGGCTAATGAGTACAGATGGATTTCAAAAGGAAGACGGACAATGATGGTAAATGTCACCATTAAGAAAGCTCGACTTGTCGTTAAGATGTTTTCCGACAAGTTCAAGGAGTTGACTACGATGAGATTTTCTCACTCGTAGCGATGCTAAGAGTCTGTTGGAATTATATTAGCGATTACTGCATTATTTATGAAATCTTGCAGATAGGATGTCAAAACATTGTTTCCTCGACGATTTTAATGAGGAAAGGTTGTATGTGATACAACCGGAAGGTTTTGTCAATCCCGAAAGATGCTAATAAGTATGCAAAGCTCCAGCAATCCTTCTAAGGACTGGAGTGAGCATCTCGGAGTTGGAATGTATGCTTTGATGATGATCAAAAATTTTGGGTTTGTACAAAGTTTATGAGAAACTTGTATTTCCAAAGAAGTGAGTGGGAGCACTATAGAATTTCTGATGAGTATATGTTGTTGACATATTGTTGATCAGAAATGACGTAGAATTTCTGGAAAGCATATAGGGTTATTTTGAAAGTGTTTTTCAATGGAAAGCCTGGATTAAGCTACTTGAACATTGAGCATCAAGATCTATAAGGATAGATCAAAATGCTTAATAATACTTTCAAATGAGCACATACCTTGACATGATCTTGAAGGTGTTCAAGATGGACCAGTCAGAGAAGGAGTTCTTGCCTGAGTTGTAAGGTACGAAGTTAAGACTTAAAGCTCAACCACGGCAGAATAGAGAGAAAGGACGAAGGTCGTCCCCTATGCTTAAGACGTAGGCTCTTCAGTATGCTATGCTGTGTACCGCACCTGAAGTGTGCCTTGCCATGAGTCAGTCAAGGGGTACAAGAGTGATCCAAGAATGGCTCACAGGACAGCGGTCAAAGTTATCCTTAGTAACTAGTGGATTAAGGAATTTTCTCGATTATGGAGGTGGTAAAAGAGTTCGTCGTAAAGGTTACGACGATGCAAGCTTGACACCTATCTGGATAGCTCTGAGTAGAGAGACCGGATACATAAAATGGAGCAATAATTTAGAATAGCTCCAAGTAGAACAGTTGTTTGGAATAGCTCCAAATAGAGCGTGGTAGCTGCATCTAGGAGATGACATAGAGATTTGTAAAGCACACACGGATCTGAAAGGTTCAGACCCGTTGACTAAAACCTCTCTCACAAGCAACATGATCAAACATAAAACTCATTGAGTGTTAATCACATAGTGATGTGAACTAGAATACTGACTCTAGTAAACTCTTGGGTATTAGTCACATGGCGATGTGACCTGTGAGTGTTAATCACATGGCGATGTGAACTAGATTATTGACTCTAGTGCAAGTGGGAGACTGTTGGAAATATGCCCTAGAGGCAATAATAAAAGTATTATTATTATATTTCCTTGTTCATGATAATTGTCTTTTATTCATGCTATAACTGTATTATCCGGAAATCGTAATACACGTGTGAATACATAGACCACAATATGTCCCTAGTGAGCCTCTAGTTGACTAGCTCGTTGTGATCAACAGATAGTCATGGTTTCCTGGCTATGGACATTGGATGTCGTTGATAACGGGATCACATCATTAGGAGAATGATGTGATGGACAAGACCCAATCCTAAGCATAGCACAAAGATCGTGTAGTTCGTTTGCTAGAGCTTTGCCAATGTCAAGTATCTCTTCCTTTGACCATGAGATCGTGTAACTCCTGGATACCGTAGGAGTGCTTTGGGTGTATCAAACGTCACAACGTAACTGGGTGACTATAAAGGTGCACTACAGGTATCTCCGAAAGTATCTATTGTTTTATGCGGATCGAGACTGGGATTTGTCACTCCGTGTAAACGGAGAGGTATCTCTGGGCCCACTCGGTAGGACATCATCATATGCGCAATGTGACCAAGGAGTTGATCACGGGATGATGTGTTACGGAACGAGTAAAGTGACTTGCCGGTAACGAGATTGAACAAGGTATTGGATACCGACGATCGAATCTCGGGCAAGTAAAATACCGCTAGACAAAGGGAATTGTATACGGGATCGATTGAGTCCTTGACATCGTGGTTCATCCGATGAGATCATCGTGGAACATGTGGGAGCCAACATGGGTATCCAGATCCCGCTGTTGGTTATTGACCGGAGAACGTCTCGGTCATGTCTGCATGTCTCCCGAACCCGTAGGGTCTACACACTTAAGGTTCGATGACGCTAGGGTTATAAAGGAAGCTTGTATGTGGTTACCGAATGTTGTTCGGAGTCCCGGATGAGATCCTGGACGTCACGAGGAGTTCCGGAATGGTCCGGAGGTAAATATTTATAAATAGGAAGTCCTGTTTCGGCCATCGGGACAAGTTTCGGGGTCATCGGTATTGTACCGGGACCACCGGAAGGGTCCCGGGGGCCCACCGGGTGGGGCCACCTGCCCCGGGGGGGCCACATGGGCTGTAGGGGGTGCGCCTTGGCCTACATGGGCCAAGGGCACCAGCCCCAAGAGGCCCATGCGCCTAGGGAACCCTAGAGGGAAGAGTCCTCAAGGGGGAAGGCACCTCCGAGGTGCCTTGGGGAGGATGGACTCCTCCCCCCCTCTTGGCCGCCGCACCAGATGCCATCTGGAGGCTGGCCGCCGCCCCTTGGGGTGGGAAACCCTAAAGGGGGCGCATCCCTCCCCTTCCCCTATATATATGAGGCCTAGGTGCTGCCCATAATACGCGATTTGATCTCTCGTTGGTGCAGCCCTGCCCCTCTCCCTCCTCCTCCTCTCCCATGGTGCTTGGCGAAGCCCTGCTGGATTGCCACGCTCCTCCACCACCACCACGCCGTTGTGCTGCTGTTGGATGGAGTCTTCCTCAACCTCTCCCTCTCTCCTTGCTGGATCAAGGCGTGGGAGACGTCACCGGGCTGTACGTGTGTTGAATGCGGAGGTGCCGTGCGTTCGGCACTTGATCATCGGTGATCTGAATCACGACGAGTACGACTCCATCAACCCCGTTCACTTGAACGCTTCCGCTTAGCGATCTACAAGGGTATGTAGATGCACTCTCCTTCTACTCGTTGCTGGTCTCTCCATAGATAGATCTTGGTGACGCGTAGGAAAATTTTGAATTTCTGCTACGTTCCCCAACACGTATCTGCAGCATCGCTGCAGCTCCTGCGCCAGCGCAGCGTGGACCTCCCGGCCCGCGCTCAGCTCTGGCAGGACAGCGCAGTCCATGCCGTCCCCTTCCCCCGTCGTCCGCTCTTCCGCGCGGGCAACGGTGGGTGCTAGTGCCCGAGTCGCCAGCCCGCACGCGCACTCCGGAATCGGAGGCATGCATCGCCTGCCGCGAGAGGCAGCGGGCAAGGGAATGGAATGCGGCGAAGCGATCAGTGCGCCGTCGTCGCGGGATGCCGACGGAGCCCTACGAGGATGAGCGGTCCTGTCATGGTTCTACCGCTGGTCGCTCACAACGACGAAGACGGACGCTCACCGCCTCCGACGGAAGAACGCAAAGGCGCTCCGGCAAGGCATAGAGCAGTCGGAGCGGGAGGCGAAGGAGGCAACTCGACTCGCGAAGTTGAACCAACGGCAGGACAAGGCCGCCCGCCGGATGAAGGGGTTGACCGTCTTGTCAGACTCCGACTCTAACAACGACGACGACGTAATGCGGAGCATCCTACGGACATCAGCATGTCAAGAGTCCGTTTAGCAAGTGACACGCGCGACCTCTACTTCACATACACAAAGGTGAATCATCTCCTTTACACGTGCTCACTTGACCCCTTCGAGGATGGTATACTACTTGACACTCCACTCGTGTGCATGCATAGGTATTGTCGGAACTTCACGGATGACAAGGAGGAGTGCAAGCGCCAAGGAACACCTACACCATCCGCGAGGGAAGTCTGGAACAGAAGACGGAAGAGGAAGGAGCTACAGAGTCTTCAGCGACCGGCCGACCGGAAGCCACCGGACGTCCGACCCTCTACAGCCGCCGGACGACCGACGAACACCGGACGTCCGACAATTCCCAGGCACCGGACATCCGACGCTTACCGGAAATCCGGTGCCACCTGTCCCGAGAAGAATCAGCGGACGTCCGACGCGCGCCGGACGTCCGGTCCGTCCTGAGCCACCGGACGTCTGACCCCCACTGGTCGTCCGGTACCTGCCTGTGTGCAGCCGCGGGCCTTTGACCTTGTACCCCTCTCCCACTTACCCCTTCGTGGCTAAGACTATAAATAGACCACCTCCACCTCCTTTCTAAGGTTAGCGTTGTGATAGCTCATTTGAGAGATAGAGGTACGCTCATCCATATCGGATCTACTCCTCGAGAGAGACCGCGGCCCCTCTTCAGAGAAGATCCACCTTGGATTCAAGACCCCATTACGGGAAGATCCCCTTGTGGATTCAAGACCTCCTCACGGAGAAGAACCGGCTACCCTTTGTATCGTCCCTAGTTGATCGTGGATCATGTATCTTACTTTATGTATTCGAGGATCTAGCACATGTGTGATCTATTCATGTTGGTTTAAGTGTTTTCTCTCGTTTTTCCCTTTGTGTTCTCCGTGTTCTTCGCGGGATTCCGCTCCTTTCGTGAAAAATCGGGCTATAGGGTTCCTACCCTACATCATCTTGGTATCATGAGCCAAGTTGATCACGATTTTGGAGTCTCCCCCACCGTTTTCTAGCCTTCTTTTGATTGATTTCGTCCTAAATTCGAAAATCCATACCAAAAATAACTCCAACTTTTTGTGATTTGTTGGTTTGATGATGTTTTGTTGATTTTGATCCATGGATTTGCTTGGTTTTAAGTGGATCTAGCATCTCCCCAAGTTTTCCCATCTTTCATCCACGAAATCTCATCAATTTTGACCCAAAATTCCCAAATTCCGCCCAAAATCGCGTCCCGAATCTCGGATCTCGAGTTGACCCCGATACACCGGACAACCGGCCCTTTACCGGACGTCCGGAGCCGCAGGAACCACCGGACGTCCGACCTTACCGGATGACCGGAACCCCCTAACCCGAGCAGAATCACCGGATTTCCTATCCGACCGGACGTCCGGCGACCGGACGACCGTTTTTTCCGGACGTCCGCTACTTGTAGATATCACCTTCGGCTGATTTTTGTTTCGGCCATAACTAATTCATCCGAACTCCGATTTTCGCGTTCTTTAGCTCGTTGAAAAGCTCTTGAAATCCTTCTTCCAACAAAAATACAACCAACATCTTTTGACTCCATCAAATTTTGACAATTTTGGCATCTTTGCCTAGGGCTTCCACCACATCATCCGCTACACCACCACCGACTCCCGCAACCTAACCCATATTGATCCCCAGCGCATATGTGGTTGCCTGAGGAGTGATTTGAGTCTCCTAAGGTGTCTAGGCTACTTAGGGATGGTTGCTTCTTCATCAACCACCACCACCACTTACGCATAGGCTTGACCACTATAGACTTCTGCCATCCCAACTTAACCCAATTTTGGTTCTGTTGTGAGTTGTCTCTCCTAAGGTGTTTCGGCTACTTAGGGACCGTGCTTTCAACTCCGACACCATGTATAGTCCACCAACATAACCTCCACTTCCGCATTGCCTAGTGCAACACCACCGCATTCCGCTACCACCATTTGACTTTTGTCCTTGAGATTTTGAGTTGTGGTTTTTCCGTTTCCTAAGGTGTTTCGGCTACTTAGGGACGAGTCTCCATCATCTTGGTGTCTCCATCAAGATCACCGCCACTGATCATCGCCACGGACGGTAACCTCCATATCATCTCGGTATCGTGGTATCCCTCCATTGCATATTCCCTTGCCATTGCATTGATAACCCCTAGCCCTTTTTGCGTCACTTACCTATCGAGACTAGCCATTTGAGTATTGCCGGCAACGTTACTTGTGCACATTAGTGATCTACACCATACATTGCATACATACCATATCATATTGGTATCATATCATCTCGTGTGCCTCAAGTTTGTTCCCGCATATATACAATTGCTACCTTGGTTTGTGCATTTCGCAAAGTGGCCATACAAAAAAAAGAATAAAGCTTTTAAGAAAAGAAAAAGAGTGAACAAAGAGCTTGTAAGAAAGTGCCATAGCATCATCCCACATTACACATAAGATTGTCATATCCGATCATCTTGGATCAAACACCGGGAACCATACATACATAGCATACTTGGGATAGAAAGTTATCCATTTTGCATCTTATAGTTTGTGCACAAGTGTCGTATCCGCCTATAGAGCAATCGTGCTAGCGTCTCTCTTGAGTTGTGCAACACGAGCGTTTTCCGTGGATTCCATATTTTGTGCTCATCCTTGGTTGCACGACCCCATTTATCTATCCGTGTGTGTGTTTTCGTGTGCCACATATTGCCATTGGTCTACTTGTTACACTTGCGAATTTGTGAATCTCTTTCACCATTATTGACTCTTGCTAACATTTTACATCAAATTTTTGTGCCACTATCCTCACCGAGCTCCACCATAAGCCTTACTTGTGTAGGTGTGAGAAACTGACAAGAATTGGTACCAATTGTGCTATTTCCTTGTCCACATTGGAGTGATCATTGATCCACTTTCAACTTCGGTCAAGGTACATTTGGTATTCGTTCTACTCTTTCTCCACTCATATTGGCTCGAATCTTCTAATGGATAGGCAAGGCATTTCATCTCCGGTCTTCCACAACAACGACGGCGTGTACAACTACATCAACAACAAGCTTTCCGCACAAAAGGAGGGGCAAGATGCAAGGATGGAGGAGATTCGGACCTTGTTGATCAACCATTCTTCCTGATGCGGAGCATCCCAAGGTCATCCCCATGGACCTACCATCGTCTCATCAAGTTCCTAGTGGACCCATGACTCGATCACATGCAAGAGCTCTTGAAACCGAGGTGACATCTCTCCTCTCACAATTCCACTTTGATGCACATGAAGCATGGCTACTACCTCATATGGACACTTTGTGCATACTCAGGTACCATGGAGAAGCTAAGGAGCAAGGATAAGAAGAAGAGGAAGATGGACGAGAAGACGGAGAAGAAGGAGGGATGAAGGAAAAGTCCCAGCCACCGGACGACCGGCCGGGACCGGACGTCCGGCGCCTGAAGCATCAGCCGAGCCCCAACCAGCGGACGTCCGGTCCAGAAAGGACGACCGGTGCCCCGACACCCGAAGCAAATGAGCGGACGTCCGGTCCGGACCGGACGACCGGTGCACCTGCACCCGAACCAAAGTCAGCGGAAGACCGACGCCTCCGGACGTCCGGCACCCCCATCACAGAACAAAACCAGGGGACGACCGGAGGACACCGGACGTCCGGCAGCTCCTGAGACACCGGACGACCGGTCCCCAGTGGACGTCCGGTACCTGTCTGCGCACAGTGTTCGGGCCCGAGGCCCATGTACCCTTTCACTTCGCCCCCATTTGCACTTAGACTATAAATAGACCTCCCCCACCTACTTTCTAGGGTTAGCATTGGTTTAGCTCATTTGAGAGATAGAGCATTGCTCATCCATATCGGATCTACTCCACGTGAGAGACCGCGGCCCCTCTTCGGAGAAGATCCACCTTGGATTCAAGACCCCTTTTTAAGGGAAGATCCCCTTGTGGATTCAAGACCTCCTCACGGAGAAGAACCGGTTACCGTGTATCGTCCCTAGTTGTCCATGGATTCGTGTATCGTTCTATGTACTCGAGGATCTAGCCCATGCGTGACTTATTCGTGTCGGTTTAGTGATTTCCTCTTGCGTTTTCCTTCCGCCCATCCTCGTGTTCTTCGTGTTTTCCTCGGGATCCGCTCTTTTTGTGAAAGATCGGGCGATTAGGGTCTCTACCCTACATCATCTTGGTATCATGAGCAAGGTTGATCACAATTTCGGAGCCCGGTCTTCGTTTTCTAGCTTGATTTTGTTGTTTTTCGCCCTAATCCGAAAATCCCCACAAAAATAGCCGCAAAATTTTTTCTTGTCTTTTGTGAGTTTTGATGATGTTTTGTTGGTTTTGATCCGTGAATTTGTTGTGTTGCAAGTGGATCTCGCCTTCCCCCACCATTTCCACCTCGAAATCCCTCCCAAAATCCCCAAAATCACCTCCCCGGATCTGAAATTTCGCGTTGACTCCGACCATCGGACGTCCGTCATTTCACCGGACGACCGGCGACCCAGGAAGCACCGGATGTCCGACCATTACCGGACGACCGGCGATCGGACATCCGTCCATTTCCGAATGACCGCTACTTCCACTACATCATCCGCTACACCACCTCCAACTTCCGCAAACCGTTCCAATATCCCAACCCACACCAGCACTTAACCGCTACCTACTCCGACGATTTTGGTCGCCTTTGGTTTTGAGAATTTGAGTTGTGGTACCGTATCCTTTTGTGTTTTGGCTATCTAGGTACGGTTCGACATCGACATCATCTCCGCTCATCTTTGCCACGTACGCGTCATCAACAACGACCACCTCGACTACGACTTGGTATTCGTGCCTCCACTTTGACACCATACCGGAAGCAAGACCGGTAACCTCATCTTGGTATTGGACATATCACTCTTGCCATTACATTGATAGCCATCATCGCCTTACTCCTTTGCGTTGCTTACCCATCGAGACTAGCCATTGAGTATTGCCGGCAACGAGTCTTGTGCACTTTAGTGATCATACTTCCCATAGCATACATACATACATCATTGTTGCCTATATTGGTATCATCTCTTGTGTCACAAAGTTGTCATCGCATACTCACTTGCTATCTTGGTTCGTCAAGCATTGCATGAGAAAAGAGCTCAAACATCAAAGAGCCAACCAAGCTTTTAAGCAAAGAGGAAAGATAAGCAAAGAGCTTTTAAGCAAGAACCATAGCATCATACAACATTAAGATTGTCATACTCGATCATCTTGGATCATATCATAGCAACACCTTGCATAAAACATATTTGGGATAGAAGTCGTTGCATTTTTGCTAAGTAGGTTGTGCACAAGTTCTTGTATCCGCCTATCGTGCAATCGTGCTAGCGTCTCTCTAGTGTTGTGCAACAAGAGCATTTTTGTGGATACCACATTTTGGCTCATCCTTGGTTGCACAACCCCACTTATCTTTTTGCGCGTGTGTTTCCGTGTACCGTATATGCTTGGTCTACTTGTTACATTGCATCTTGCGAATCTTCTCCAACATTATTGAATCTTGCTTACATTCACATTAAAAATTGTGCCACCATCCTAACCAAGCTCCACCATAAGCTTTTACTTGTGTAGGTGTGAGAAACCGACGAGAATTCATACCAATTGGGCTATTTCCTTGTCCTACATTGGAGTGATCATCGATTCACTTTCAACTTCGGTCAAGGTACATTTGGTATTCGTTCTTCTCTTTCTACCACTCACACTTGTCTTGGAATGATGGATAGGCCAAGTACTTCTACCAACCCACTCTTCATGGAGCAAGACGACGACATGAACTCCTTCGTCACCAAGAGTCACCTCTTTGGTGCACAACGTGCTTTGCATCAAGAGCAACAAGCTATGAGTGAACGCATCGACAACCTTGCCGCCGACTTGCGACTTTCCGAGCAACGTACAAGGGACTACTTCGACCACAAGCTCGACGATCACAAGCAAGAGAATGACGCAAGGATGGACGAGATTCGCGCTTTGTTGCTCAATCGCTCTTCTTCCACTTCAAGAAGGAGCCGTTCAAGTCGCCATTCCGACTCAAGTACACCGACATCGAACACTCTTCGTCGAGCCGCGCGCACCGACCGTCAAGCAAACCTCAATCCGCTTCGGGACACCGACTCTCAAGAGCGCCGAAAACGTCAAGCCGAAGAAGCCTTTGCGCTAGCTCGAGAACGACAACAATAACACCAACATGAAGAGGAAGAATGCGCGCGTCTACTCCAAAATGCACAAAATGCCGAGGCTCAACGTCAAGAACAACAACTCCGTGACGCTCAAGCACTTGAGGCGCAACAAGCTCTATGTGATGCGAGTCGAGTCATTGCCGACCAAGGCCGACAAGCCCGTGAAGAAGAGGAAGCACTTTGCGAAGAACTTCATGAACGATGATTTCAAGCTCGCATGCATCGTCTAGTTCCCCCTCGAGCTCGACGCGTTCCTCCACAAGCTCGCCAAGACCATCAAGAGCATGAAGACAATGGGAATCCTCCGCGACAAGAGCAACATGAGGTTGACAACCCTCCGCGTCAAGAACACCACGAGTTGAACAATCATCTACAACATGGGCGTCATCATCCCCGACCCCAACACAATGAAGAGCAACGCTACGGCAAGCTCAAGTTCACCATGCCTAAGTTCAACAGAAGCAACGATCCCGAAGAATACCTTTCATGGGCATTGAAAGTTGACAAGATCTTCTGTTTGCACAATTATGAAGAAGAGAAGAAGATCGCGATGGCATCCCTTGAGTTCCAAGACTATGTCCTCATTTGGTGGGAACAAGTCATTGAACGCCGTGAGGCAAGAGGTGATCCACCCATCACTACTTGGGCACAAATGAAGTATGTCATGAGAGCATGCTTCGTGCCTACCTACTACAACCACGACCTCTTCAAGAAACTCCAACAACTCAAGCAAGGAACCAAGAGCGTTGAAGAATACTACAAGGAGATGGATATTGCAATGATAAGAGCCAATGTGACGGAATACGATGAACAAACAATGGCACGCTTCATGAATGGACTCAATCACCCTATCAAGAAGATCGCCGACTTCCAACCATACTCAAACCTCATCAAGCTAGTGCACCAAGCCACCAAAGCGGAACGCCAAGTGCAAGATGATTTCAAGTATGCCAAGTTCTCGTCCAAGACCTACGGCTCCTCTTATCAAGCTCCCGCGACTTCGGCAACTCCTACCTCAACTAGATAATCACCAAGTACCGGCGAAAATTCAAGTTCCAAGAAAGCTTCGTCAACTACAAGCCATCCTCCTACGAGCAACTTCAAGACGAGAGCTTCATCATCATCTACCCTAACCGATGAGACCGTCAAAACAAGTTCCTTCGAGTGTTTCACTTGCGGAGGCCGAGGCCACAAGTCCTACGAGTGCACCAACAAGCGAACCATGGTCTTCAACGACGATGGCACTTATGACTCCATGAGCGAAGGCGAAATGGAAGCCCTCGAGCAAGTCGCCATGCACCGCCAAGTGAACAATAAAGAAAAACAAGTCTTTTGTGATGAAGACTCAAGTCCCTCACTTGTTGTCTCCAAAGTCTTGACCCTCCAACATCACCAAGAAGACGACCAAAGATGCAACATATTCCACACCAAGGCCGGCATCAATGGACGATCCGTCAAGGTCATCATCGATGGAGGAAGTTGTCATAATCTCGCAAGTGAAGAACTTTGCTCCAAGATCCAATTGCCCAAGACGAAGCATCCACATCCATACAAAGTGCAATGGCTTAGTGACTCCGGCGCTATCCAAGTCGAGCACCGAGTACAAGTGTCCTTCAAGATCAGCGCCTACGAAGACACCTTGGAGTGCGACGTCGTTCCAATGACCGTTTGTCATCTTCTCCTTGGATGGCCATGGCAATTCGATAGAGGAGTCGTACACAACGGCCTAACGAACCACTACATCTTCAAGATGAAGGGCAAGGAGTACGTTCTCCGTCCAATGTCGCCAAGTCAAGTGATCACCGACAAGCACGCCACCCATCGTGGAGATCATAGTGAGAGAGCGAGCCACCAAAAAGAGAGTGAGCGCCACAAGCCAAAATCGAGTGCCTCCACGATGAGAGAAAACAAGAACCTAGTTCTATTTGCCACCAAATGTGAGATGAGAGAAGTGTGTGAGAACCCATCTAGTGTCCTACACTACGCCCTCGTGTGCAAGGACAATGCACAACAAACTAACACTTCTCACACTCTTCCTCTAGTATTGTCTTCTCTTTTGCAGGAATTTCAAGATGTTTTCCCCGATGAGCTCCCTCCGGGACTACCTCCACTACGAGGCATTGAGCACCGCATCGACCTCATCCCCGGAGCACCGCTTCTGAACAATGCTCCCTACCGCGTCAAGTTCTTGCGTTGCTTTTGGAAGACCTTATGCACCAAGCTCGGACTCAAGTTACTCTTCTCCACGGCGTACCACCCTCAAACCGACAACAAAACGGAGGTGACGAACCGTACACTCTCCACTCTACTACGAGTCTTAATCAAGAAGAACATCAAGGAGTGGGAGAAGTGCTTAGCCATCGCCAAGGACACCTACAACCGCGCAAGACATTCGACTACCGGCAAGTCCCCCTTCGAGGTTGTCTATGGTTTCAACCCGTTGTCCCCATTGGACATCCTACCTCTACCACTCCACGAGCACACAAACATGGACGCGAGTGACCGAGCCAACCACCTCAAGAAGATGCATGAAGATACAAGGCACACCATTGAGCTCCAAGTACAACGACTCGCGACCAAGCTCAACGTCAACAAGAATCACATGATATTCAACATTGGAGATCTTGTGTGGCTACACCTTCGCAAGGAACGTTTCCCCAATGAACGCAAGTCCAAGCTACTACCACGAGCCGATGGACCATTCGAGGTGCTTGCCCGCTACAACAACAACGCATACGAGATCGACATCCCACGTGACAAGTACTCCGTGAGCGACATCTTCAACGTCAAAGATCTCTCCCCGTACCATGGTGATGAGGATTTCGATCCGAGGTCGGATCTTCCCCAAGGGAGGGGAGATGATGCGGAGCATCCCAAGGTCATCCCCATGGACCTACCATCGTCTCATCAAGTGCCTAGTGGACCCATGACCCGATCACGTGCAAGAGCTCTTGAAACCGAGGTGACATCTCTCCTCTCACAATTCCACTTTGATGCACATGAAGCATGGCTACTACCTCATATGGACACTTTGTGCATACTCACGTACCATGGAGAAGCTAAGGAGCAAGGACAAGAAGAAGAGGAAGATGGACGAGAAGACGGAGAAGAAGGAGGGCTGAAGGAAAAGTCCCAGCCACCGGACGACCGGCCGGGACCGGACGTCCGGCGCCTGAAGCATCAGCCGAGCCCCAGCCAGCGGACGTCCGGTCCAGACCGGACGACCGGTGCCCCGACACCCGAAGCAAACGAGCGGACGTCCGGTCCGGACCGGACGACCGGTGCACCTGCACCCGAACCAAAGTCAGCGGAAGACCGACGCCTCCGGACGTCCGGCACCCCCATCACAGAACAGAACCAGCGGACGACCAGAGGACACCGGACGTCCAGCAGCTCCTGAGACACCGGACGACCGGTCCCCAGCGGACGTCCGGTACCTTTCTGCGCACAGTGTTCGGGCCCGAGGCCCATGTACCCTTTCACTTCGCCCCCATTTGCACTTAGACTATAAATAGACCTCCCCCACCTCCTTTCTAGGGTTAGCATTGGTTTAGCTCATTTGAGAGATAGAGCATTGCTCATCCATATCAGATCTACTCCACGTGAGAGACCGCGGCCCCTCGTCGAAGAAGATCCACCTTGGATTCAAGACCCCTTTCTAAGGGAAGATCCCCTTGTGGATTCAAGACCTCCTCACGGAGAAGAACCGGTTACCGCGTATCGTCCCTAGTTGTCCGTGGATTCGTGTATCGTTTTATGTACTCGAGGGTCTATCCCACGTGTGACTTATTCGTGTCGGTTTAGTGATTTCCTCTTGTGTTTTCCTTCCGCTCATCCTCGTCTTCTTCGTGTTTTCCCCGGGATCCGCTCCTTTCGTGAAAGATCGGGCGATTAGGGTCTCTACCCTACATCACTTCCCCTTCATCATCCTCAAGGCGGCGACGTTCAAGTCACAAGTCTTCAGAGCGCAAAAATGATGCAAGCGCAAGTCGTCCTCGTCCACATCTCCATGGAGACCACCATCACATTTGTGATCCACCTCGTCATGAAGGGCAAGTCACCTCCAAGCAACATGTGCACGACGACGACGAACGACATCTACATCAAGCTCAAGCACGACAACGACAACATCATCATGAAGATGCTCGAGATGCGCCTACCTACAAGTCGCAACAAGCCCTACTTCACGCCAAGTCCAAACTTCATGACCACAAGAGAAGACCGCGAGACAAGCACCACCAAGACGGAGCTACGGCTACACTAACCACTTTGGCATCTTCGCCAATCAACTTCAAGGAATCTTCGCCTTCGGATATATGGCATCTTCGCCAACAAGCACCTCAAGACTATGCTCAAGAGAAGCTCCCCAAGCTCAAGTCCGTGACTTCCACGAGCTACTACGACCTCGACATCGACCACACGATTCCTTTCTATGGGACTCAAGAACCCGAGGAGTATCTCGAGTGGGAGCGTTTGATGGACGACTACCTCAAGCTACATCAAGTCCCTCTCGAAGATCAAGTGAAGTGCGCCAGAAGGAACTTCCACGACTACGCGTCCACATGGTGGCTTCACACACCTTCGGAGAGCTATGACATGAGTTGGCCCAAGACGAAGAGAGCTTTGCGGCGAGAGTTTGTGCCTCCATCCTACACGGAACAACTTCAACGCCAATTGGAGAACACCATCCAAGGATCCAAGTCCATCGGTGAGTACTTCAAGGAGATGAAGATTGCCTTGCGACGAGTCGGCGTGGACGACCCCATTTCGATGAAGTTCCACTTCATGACGGGATTGCACAACGACATCTCCATGACGATCTTCCTCGAGAACTACAAGTCCCTCGACGACAACTACATTGGTGCTCTCAAGGCGGAACAAGAACTCATGAAGGCCAAACTTTCTCCACCCCAAGCTCACTTCGCGACGACCAAGCTCCATGAGAACGAGCATGAGGATAGTACCACCAAGATGTCCAAGCCCGACGACCTCCAAGACGATGCTCCCAAGTTCGACTTCACCGCCATACCTCTTTGTGGCATTCATGTTGCCGACTCCTCCATGACTCTTTTTCAAGACGGTGCGGCGACGAGTTCAACTACGGAGACCTTCAACGACCAAGCTTTGGAGGCGAGCGACACGGTGGCGAGCAAGGATGATGCTTCCATCTTAGGAGGCGAGAGTGATGATGTGCCATCTTCGGCCTTCATCCACGGCGACAACAACGAGATGGTTGATCATGAGATTTTTCCTTCGACCACGGTGACATATGATGATTTGAGTGACTTTAGCCACCATATTGAGAGTGAGAGTGACTTCACCACTAGCCCCATATGTGATGTGTCGGGGATATACCCCGCGGCGTAAACCAGCCGGAAGTATAACCCGGCCGGACTTGGCGGTTTATTTGAGACCCCACTGACACTTGGCGGTTCACCAGCGACCCATTTGGACCTGGCGGTTCACGACTCATTGGTAATCCGGCAGGCGGGTGCGAGGAGCGACAAGACCTGGTGGCCCAACGGGCGGTTCATGAAGGCCGGTTCATACTATGGTGGGCCGGTTTAAGAGGAAAGGCATAATGAATATTTGTCTTACAAGGAGTTAAGACCTGGACTTGTATCCGATTTGTATTAGAGATAGACTAGTCCTAATCCTAATAGGACTCCACATGTAACCCGCCCCTTCAACATATATAAGGAGGGGCAGGGCTCCCCAAAGAGGGACAAGCTACAAGCAAGAAGAAACAATCTTAGGGCTAGACACAAAGAAGAGAGCCGGTTTAAGGCGACTTCCTCGTGATGATAATGAGACCTAGCCTCAAACAGCATGTAGGGTTTTTACTGGATGATGTCTCCCGGGGCCTGAAGCTGTCTAAATCCCTGTCTTGTATTGCGTCTCTCGATTCCGCTCAACCCCTCTCAAGCTACCACATAGATGCGTTGGCCTCGCGACTAAGTCTTTACACTAGGACATCTGACGTGACAATTCCACGACAGTTGGCGCCCACCGTGGGGCCTGCGCACGATGGTGTTGAGTTCTTGGAGGGATCTATATCAAGGATCAAGAAGTTCACGATTTATGGATGAAGAAGCTCGCAATTGATCTGATGAAGAAGAGACGGCGCAAAACAAATTGCACAGGGAAACTCGAGGTACAAATTGAGATCGAGAAAGAGTTAAACTCGAGGTACAATTTGAGATCGAGAGAGAGCTAAGGTTGCGGTCCGCTCTGCTGATACTGTCCGAAAAAGTCACTGAGACCGTGATCAAACTTTCCGATGTATCCGCCGAGGCTGATACGAAGCAATCCTGCCCTGTGGTCAAGTCGCCGCAGTCCTCGGTTTTCTTTGACCAAGCAAGCTAGGCGCGCGCACATGCATGTAAGGGATTAGATCAGCTGCCGTGTTCTCACAAGAAACAATTGGTACTACTTCAATTAAGCTGCCGTTGCTCCCGTGGTGGCCAAGTCAATCTACAACTCTAGATTTTACTACATGAAGAGGCGTTCGGATCTACTCTGGCAGATTCATTCAACAGAAAAAAAAAATGTACTGAAGCTCTCACGTGGTCAAGTAAAGACAACCCGTCATGTCAAGCCAACACGGTGCCAGATGCTGTTGCTAGTACGCAATAGGTGAAAGGGTGGAATACCCGTTCGGATACAGCCCCGACCCGGATTTTACTACATCAAGCTGCCGTTGCTCCTGTGGTTTCTCCTCGCCTCGCAAAACACTTGTCAGTCTGTTTCCACCATGGCTCGCTGTGGCCGCCGCAGCCCGTGTGGTCGCCTTAGCCGCCGTTTCTGCGGCCTCCTCTGCCGCTCGCCTCCACCAGGAGCTTGCCGGCGAGTCATCGCTGCAGCCGCACCTTCAAGTTGCCTCACCTCCGCAGCCTTGGTACAAGCTCTGAATCGCCGCAGTGGGCTCGCTAAAGGCGCCGTATTTAATTCATCGGAGCGGCCTCACGCCAACTCACCAGCTTCCTCCAAAAACTGTTGCTGCGGTCCGACTTGGCGTTGCTCCGCTTCTGCATGTAGAGCCCTGTTGAGCCGCCGCCTCGGCCCGGTCTTCAGATTGCTTCCGAAATACGTCGCACTGCCTAGCTGCCGCGGCTTCGCCCTCAAACCGCCGTTGCTACACCTCCGCCGGTGAGCCGGCATGCCACTGCAGAGCCACTGCATGCGCCGCCATGGACTGCCAGCGTCAAACCGACCCGGCATCATTTTGAATCGCCCTGCCCCTCCAAACGTCCTGGTCAACCCTATGGAGAGGCCTCGCTTCACCCATGATGAGGGCTAGAGTGCACGTATCTGGTGATGGTTGTATGAGCAATTGAGGAGGAATAATCAAAACAGGTTTGACCCGCCTAGGGAGGGTCGCCGTGTCACCTCGCTAGCCTTGCCATCAACAGGCGAAAAATACCAGGCACGTGTGTCGCGGTTCGGTTTACATTAAACGCGCCAGCTGACTCATCCGTCCACACCATCTTACAACGCCACAGACGACTCGCCTGTCCGTCCTCGCGGCCGGTTCACGTATCCGCGCCAGCTTGCAACGTGGAAGACAACTCGCTCGTCCGCGACGGTCTACAACACTATGGGCGATTTACCCGTCCGACCCCGTGTCCGACTCTCCCATCCGCACCGGTTTATAGTATCGCGGTCGACTCATCTGTCGGCTCCCACGGTCGACCCGCCCGTGATTGATTTTAGCTTCACCGTGGTGATCATTAACTCCACGGCAAATCACCTAACACATCAGGTGATATCCATCTAAGTTGGTTTTATTAATGTATATTGTTTTTGTCAAAGAACAGTTTATCTTTGCCTTGGTCTGCAATACTATTGATGCAGGACAATTGTTCACTACATCAACACGAAGTGGCTGATTTACTTGTCCGCGCGGCTTAAAGCACCTGCGATTGACTCGCTCGTCCGCACCGGCTTACAACGCCGTGGCCGGTTCATCTATCTAAGCCGCTTCTGATGATGCGGTCGTCCTTGCCATCCGTCTCTCGCGGCCCGGTCTACATCAACATACCAGGCTGCACCTGTCTGCATGAGCAAGTCACAGCTTGGGTAGCCCGGTTTTCTTTCAAAATGGAGGCAAATTATCATATACTATCAACCACTGTCTGCACTGGGTGGTTCAATGGGCTGGCGCACAAGTCGCCGCCATTACAGTTTGGTTAACTTCAAATCACCAGTTGGAAGGAACCATTGGCCGGGTTGCTGACACGGCTCATACGGGATCATTTATAACCCACCGCAGTCACCTCAACCTTCTATGGATTCACATCGTGCTATCAACACCAATGATATACAAATTATGCCGGTTTATATCACGGTCAAATATGGAGAGCCTCAAGCCAACTCCTCGAGTCACCTTTGAGACTTGGGGGCTACGATGACATAACTCAGCAAATCTTGCCAGTTTCAGCAAATTTAAGAACCCCGGGACGATGGAGGGAAAGATAACCCGGTCCCGGAGGCTACTATTATTTGAAAGGCCGTCAGAAAATTTCCGGCTGAAAATGAAGATTCCGGTTTGCAATCCAGTTTAAGGGACGTCTGTTCTCCCACAAAGCTTTAAAGCTCTCACTATCTGGTTCAAGATCCCGGTTCAAGAAGAATTCATCTCTTGCAAAAAAAGTTAAAAATTACCGAAGAGGACCTGCTGCCATGATGCGCGGTTCAAACATGGGTATCCTGCCTTATTGGCCTAACATATTATTGATCACATGGGGGCTTCTGCTTCATAAAGCGGGGTCTCTGTCTTTCTCATCATGCGAGGTTACACGGAGTGGTTCTGTTTAAAGCGGCCTCCGGTTTACCCCTTGACATTTGTTTTTTATATATCACTGGGGCCTTGGTCATGTCCGAACCAACGAACACCCTTTGATAGGCGACAGCCACCAGATCATTTGGGGACATGGTCAAGTCTGAACCAGTCACGCCTCTTGGTCGGCCTAAGGCCACAAAATCACTTGGGGGCATGGTCGAACCCGAACCATTGTCACGCCTCTTGATCTGGCATATATGCCATGAGTCATTTAGGGACCTGGCTGACTTGAATCATTGTCACTCCTATTGGGGGCCTTGATCCTGTCCGACCATGGTAATACCATCTGAACAGCTCAGTATAGCATATTTTTACAAATGGTTTTTATCATTGCCTTTGTTTCCATGTTATTTTCATGGTTTGTTTGTTCTTTGCTTTTGTCAGATTTCTTTTATGTCGACAAACACCTTTGTTCCGATTCAGCTGATAGATTTGATTCCCCTTTAATCCGGAGGCCATCTACCCGGTTGATTTTCTGTTGCCATCCTATTATGGAGTAAACCGGTGTTTATCAACCCGGCTTGACTTTCAATTACAAGTTGTCAATACAGGATCAAGTTATAATCCGGAGACTATCAGCCCGGTCTGGTTTGACTACGAGTCGCCAGTATTATATATGGTTAAACCGGTGTTTATCACAACCCGGTACGGTTTATCATCAACCGGCACAGTATGAAAGGAATTACCATTACTCAAGATTGGAGTTATCACTCTTACTACAAAAAATTGGTAAACCAATGATGTGATTCAATATCACAGGTATGATATATTTCATTGATTATTCTTAAGTGCAGCCTTGGTTATAAATCTAGGTTATATGTTGGGCATTATGACCCGTCCGGCGGTAAACCGCCAGGACACTTTAAACTTGTTGTATGCAGAGACAGGTTGAATAAAGCATGATGATAAATTATCCGGTGTTTATTAAACCGGCCTGGCTTTAAGACGATAAGTCGCCAGTATATGATGGGAAATTATCCGGAGTTTATTAAACCGGCCTGGCTTTGGACTATACGTCGCCAGTATATATTTGGATTGCGCCATTGGAATCATGCGCTTATAAATGATTGGGTTATATTATTCAAATAGCCAAATTTGGCTGAATTTTCATTATGATATTGGATGAATTTTTCATACCGGATTATATTATCTTGAATAGCCAACATGGCTGGATTTTTATGGTTATTAGTAACCGGTATTATTGAGTTTTCAAAGTCGCTTTAGCGCAACAGTTATTATTTTATCAAAGGATATGATTTATTCTACAATGGAAGGAATAGTCCCGAGTCGCTGCAGGCTCACGACCCGGCACTTGGGGGCTACATTATTCAAATTGAGATTACATGCAAGTCTCATGTCGCTGCAAGCATGCACCATGACACTTGGGGGCTAATGCAAAGTAATTTTCTGCTCATATTATTGAAGACCCAACTCATCACATTATAATGAGTCGGCCCTTGGGGGCTACCAATTGCTCCTGTCAACAGTTGAAGGTACAAAAGCTTTTTATTCATTATATTGAAGGGTCCACTGCTCAGTTGGTAAAGCACAAGGCTCTTAACCTTGTGGACGTGGATTCAAGTTCCATGATGGGGGCTACACATCATTGCTCAAATCTATATGATTATACCTACGAAGTCCCTGCTTATTATTGCATAATGACCCGGCACTTGGGGGCTACATAATATGGAGTATTTAGTTTTTACTAAGTGACTGGGATGAACAACATGGATTTCTTCTTAAGTGGCAGTATTTATATTGAAACAAGTCTTAAGCCATCACTTTGTTCTACTCAAGACTTGGGGGCTATAGGTATTATATTATTATGGAAGAACTATTTTCAAATTCTCTGTTCTGAGCAAATAGGATTGACCCGGCGTCACCAACCATTACGACCTTGTGTCTGCAACCCGGCGTCATCAATAAACATGAACTGGTGTTGGCAACAATCATGACCCGGAATTATCAGTTTTTATAACCCGGCAATTTTGGTAATATTAAACCGGCAAGTTTTACATCTTCAGACCGGCTGAACATCAGTTGAATATTTGAAGACCAATATTTTTGTCAAGTCAGAGCATTCAAGGCCGATTCAAGAGGATTCTTTATTTATAAAATATTTTCTACAAGCAAATTGGTTATGAAACTGGACTATTGACTCGGATTTTCTAGAAGGAGGAAATGACAAGGATTTAAGGATGATCAGATGCCGGTTTACAAGAATTCTTAACCCGGAGCATAATCTGTCAAGTTTGTTCTTGTGTTTATTTCACAGGATCAGTTTAACATGGATAAATCCAAATTAAACTGGGGGCTAATGTCGGGGATATACCCCGCGGCGTAAACCAGCCGGAAGTATAACCCGGCCGGACTTGGCGGTTTATTTGAGACCCCACTGACACTTGGCGGTTCACCAGCGACCCGTTTGGACCTGGCGGTTCACGACTCATTGGTAATCCGGCAGGCGGGTGCGAGGAGCGACAAGACCTGGTGGCCCAACGGGCGGTTCCTGAAGGCCGGTTCATACTATGGTGGGCCGGTTTAAGAGGAAAGGCATAATGAATATTTGTCTTACAAGGAGTTAAGACCTGGACTTGTATCCAGTTTGTATTAGAGATAGACTAGTCCTAATCCTAATAGGACTCCACATGTAACCCGCCCCTTCAACATATATAAGGAGGGGCAGGGCTCCCCAAAGAGGGACAAGCTACAAGCAAGAAGAAACAATCTTAGGGCTAGACACAAAGAGGAGAGCCGGTTTACAGCGACTTCCTCGTGATGATAATGAGACCTAGCCTCAAACAGCATGTAGGGTTTTTACCGGATGATGTCTCCCGGGGCCTGAAGCTGTCTAAATCCCTGTCTTGTGTTGCGTCTCTCGATTCCGCTCAACCCCTCTCAAGCTACCACATAGATGCGTTGGCCTCGCGACTAAGTCTTTACACTAGGACATCTGACGTGACAATTCCACGACATGATGTGTTGCCACAATTCCCATGTGAGGAGAGCCACAACCCCCACCACTTGAGTGAGTTGAGTGACTCCACCATATGTGACATTGAGTGCACCTACCAAGAGGGAGTGAGTGAACCACCACATAGAGAGAGTGAGATAATTGATAGGTCATGTGAGGCCACTTTCAACACTAACAACTTGACCTCTACCTCTATTGTGTCTTCTCATTTGGTGCTAGGTCCCATATATGATGATGCGCCGATTCACGATGACTACGTCCTACCTTTGGACAAGACGATGGCCATGGTGAAATATGATGCACCCCCCCACATGGTTCCATCAAGTTGATGATGATGACCACCATTTGGTCTTTACCACCTCACCTACACCACTTGAGTGGAGTGACAAAGGTAACATAGGTGAAGGTGATGCTCTAGTCCCACTAGTGGACATTCTTGACGTTGATTGTTTGCATGATGTTGATCAACCTATTCCATGCTTCATGCTAGTGTGACTTCCCCATGCGATGATTTACCCATTTATGATGAGTTTGATGATTGTCATGTGGATTCTATTAGTTGTGATGCCATGTTGCATAGGATCTCTTGTGACAATTCTTTAGGTCACATCATGTTTGCCAATCCGCTTGACTTGTCATATGCTATGCATGGGATCAATCATATGTCATATTTGCAATCTCTTCATAGTGACTATGCATATGCTATTAGAATAAACCCAATTTGCAGATATGGCATAGATGACAAGCCCATGGTTATCGGCATTTGTTTTTCTTGTGATGATATTGATATGCTTCCTTTGCATCATTTATCTCATATGCCACGCCATGACCACCTAGCTTCGGATATGCATTGTTTTGGGTGTTGCCCATTTTCTCCATATGATGTTTCCAATATTGCTCATGAGGAGACCCCCATAGTTTCCTCATACATTTTAGGAGATTTTGATCACTCCCATCCATTGCATGATCCTCATAGTTATGTGCACAATATGCTTCCCATGAATAAACATGCTATTGATGTGCCATATACTTGTATGCTCAATTTGCATCCTCATCATGTTATACACAATAACTATTCTTTCATGATGGATGACATGTTCTTATACCATGCATCAAATTTCTTTGACGGATGCTTATCTTGTGCTAACTCACACGTACACATACACATCATGATGGATGATGTGTACATTTACCACGCGCACAATTTCTTTGGTTTGTGTCTCTTTTGTGTAGGTACCCATGAATTCTTGTCGACCTCGCAATCCCACGAGTTGACAAAACGAGCTCTAGAGAGCAATGATGACTTGGGATCCCATGGATTGCATTTCCCGCTGCTCTCTTCACGCGAAGTCTTCGCGCATTTCTTCTACTTGACCCTCACTTGGCTATGGGTTATTGTCCACTACATATTCTATGCCCATCTTGCCATGTTCACTTTGCATGATGTGCTCATTACTATGCTTTTTCCATGCATTCGTGACCCATGCTTTGCATTACACATGATGATTGATTCTCATACTTGTATGTGTATTTGCAAGCTTGGTGGAGATATTGCTTGTTATTGCCATGTTTGCTTTGTGCCCTATGCATATGATGATACTTTCATTTTGATTTGTGTTCGTGCTTGCAATATGTCATGTGCATTGTCTATGTCTATTATTTGCTCACATGACATGATTGCCATGATTTCCTCTAGTATGTTGCATCTTCGCACTACTAGCTTGCACGACTCGATTACTATGCTTGACTTGATTGCCTCACACATGATGAACAATTGCTCTTTCTATTGTGTTGAGTGCCACACGATATTCACTACACACAATGCACATGGATTGTCTTGCACTTGACACATGTGTTTAGACACTTCATTTTATTTGGTGTTGTGAATGATTCATATGCCTACCATAGACCTTTAATTGAGCAATTTGTGAATTCTTGCTATGAACTTGAGGTAGATGCTTCTTCACTTGTCCAACATATTTGCATCAATGCCTCACATTTACATGCTTGTCCCCATGATATCCTTGATTATGCTCAATTTATGTGCTTACATGCCATGTCACAATCCTTTGTCAAACCATATGCTTTGCATGATGACGACACTTGTTTGGTGAATAACCTCTTGAATGCTTGGTTTTGCACTAACGCTAACCACATTTGTTTTTCCAAGTGTTTGTTGTCCTTGCTCATTTTGAAGGAATCCCAAGATGGTGCGACATTGGAGAGTGCCCACTTCAAGCTTGATGACGACGACTACTTGGTGAACGTCCACTCCTACACGATGAAGCCATCTCTTTCCCATGGTGATTTGGTTTTCGATCCAAGGTCGGATCTTTCCCAAGTAAGGGGAGATGATGCGGAGCATCCTACGGACATCACCATGTCAAGAGTCCGTTTGGCAAGTGACACATGCGACCTCTACTTCACATACACAAAGGTGAATCATCTCCTTTACACGTGCTCACTTGACCCCTTCGAGGATGGTGTACTACTTGACACTCCACTCGTGTTCATGCATAGGTATTGTCGGAACTTCACGGATGACGATGAGGAGTGCAAGCGCTAAGGAACACCTACACCATCCGCGAGGGAAGTCTGGAAGAGAAGACGGAAGAGGAAGGAGCTATAGAGTCTTCAGCGACCGGACGACCGGAAGCCACCGGACGTCCGACCCTCTACAGTCGTCGGACGACCGACGAACACCGGACGTCCGGCAAGTCCCAGGCACCGGACGTCCGACGCTTACTGGAAATCTGGTGCCACCTGTCCCGAGAAGAATCAGCGGACGTCCGACGCTAGCCGGACGTCCGGTCCGTACTGAGCCACCGGACGTCCGACCCCCACCGGTCGTCCGGTACCTGCCTGTGTGCAGCCGCGGGCCTTTGGCCTTGTACCCCTCTCCCACTTACCCCTTCGTGGCTAAGACTATAAATAGACCACCTCCATCTCCTTTCTAAGGTTAGCGTTGTGATAGCTCATTTGAGAGATAGAGTTACGCCCATCCATATCGGATCTACTCCCTGAGAGAGACCGCGGCCCCTCTTCGGAGAAGATCCACCTTGGATTCAAGACCCCATTACGGGAAGATCCCCTTATGGATTCAAGACCTCCTCACGGAGAAGAACCGGCTACCCTTTGTATCGTCCCTAGTTGATCGTGGATCGTGTATCTTACTTTATGTATCGAGGATCTAGCACATGTGTGATCTATTCATGTTGGTTTGAGTGTGTTCTCTCGTTTTCCCCTTTCTGTTCTTCGTGTTCTTCGCGGGATTCCGTTCCTTTCGTGAAAGATCGGGCTATAGGGTTCCTACCTTACATCACGACGGCTCCACCTCCTCCTCCGACGACCAAGATCTTCCACCAGTCGCGGACTCCTACTGCTACATTGGCGACCAGAAGGGCAAAGGCCCCGCGTGGAAGTGGTGATCCCGCTCCTCCTCCTATTTTTATATTTTCTTTTTGGTGATGTTTAAGAACTTGTCCGACAACAAATTCAGATGATCTTTTGGATGATGGCAAGTTCGTTTATGTCCGGTTGCAGCCGATTTTGTTGTCCGTTTGTAGCTAATTTTGTTGCATGTTGTCTGACCACGAAGCATAGCTCATGTTGTATATATAGTATGGATATAAGGTGTCGGATATGAGATATACAGATGTGAAGAGAGAAATACGAGGCATGTCCAGTCAGTCCCCGCGGACGTCTAGGTGAGGGGCCGAATTAGCACATCCTAGGGGTAGATGCTCTAACGAACGAATACGCCGATGGGATGTTAATTTCCAGCAAGCACGTAGAAGACAAATTATACTACACTAGTCTACAGATTTATCGTGATGGCGTGGGAGAAAACGATAGCGGCCCGTGCGTCGTACACTGTAGCACTAGCTAGGTGATGCGAGGTCGGGCAGGCAGGCAGGCAGGCAGGCATGCAGTCCGTAGACGTCTCGACGTACCTACCTCTGCGTGTGCGGTGGAGCGATAGATCGATCGATGTGATGCGTGTCCGTCAGCCTGAGCCGTGCAAGCATTATTGCACGAGTGCGTGCATGCAACCACCTGACACCAGTAAAGAATTGCGGCTCGTACGCAGTCACCTTTTCCATTATCCACCATTAGTTTAATACAACAAGGCCGGAGAGAGTAGACAGTGCCACTGTTGCGTGGATCCACAAGCGAAGCGTGGGCCTGCACGTACCACACCCGCTTAAGCCGGCCTCGTCGACATCGGTCCATCCTTCGGACCGGACCTTGCTGCTTGTAAGGTACATGTCGTTATTCATCTGGCTGCTCTTGGACAGTGTACTACTACTATATATGGTGCACTAGCGGTAGTATTCGGTCGCTTTCAGCAGCTGTTCTTCTTCACAAACTTGGAGGACAATGAAGGCGGCCGTCGTCTAATATCAACCGTAATCACATGCTATCCATTGCTAGAATCAGCATTTGTGGAGCTAAGATCGCTGTCGAGTTGTTTATTGAATCAAGAAAGTATACAGCGAACAACCATTTTTTTTACTGGACTAGAATTCGGTACGAGTATGGCTCCAGCCAGTTGCCCTAGTTTTGCATTCTTCCTTGCACCAAAACGTACGTGTCCTCCAGGGGCTCTTCATGGACCCGGAAAGGCAAAGAAACAGGCACACATGACATGGTCACTCAAGTCAATGGTAGGCAGAGTAGTAATAACCAGAATAAAAAAACCATTAACCCAGTCCCACCACGTACGTACGCACCTGCACAATTAGCACTTGGTCGTTTGCTAACTAGGCCCGGCGCCCAACCCAGCCACCGAGTATCAACCTCGGATTACCCTGTTGTTTATCCGCACATGATGCAAATTTTGTTCATTATTCGTTTTGATCAATTTCATATCTGTTGAGACGCGCGACAAAACTAAACCCGGCCGGCCGAGTGAGTCCCGGCCACAGATGCAGCATGCATGTGCATGTGGTAAGTAAGAGCAGACCCCGTAAAAACGCGAAACCGCAAAATTCCGATGACTATATGGGTTGGCCCAATTTTTCAGTTGGAATAGAGCCCGCATACTCGCCCGGTCCGTAAAAAATTTGCCACGGCCCGCAAACCACACGCCCCGACTACTATATCTATGGTTCCGCGGCGTGTTTGCGGGCCGAAACCCTATCCCCACCGCCGTCGAGCCACGCAATTCCCCACCCCCTTCTTCACATTTCTCGCCGCCGACGACCACCTCCCGCTTCCAGCCGCCATGTGGGGCCGCATGTGGAGCTCCGGACGCGGCTCCGACAGCAGATCCGGCGGCGAAAGTGACCCTGAGCGCGAGCGGCGCGTCCGGTCGGACGGCGCGAGGAAGCGCGGGGCGAGGAAGTGGACCAACCGCGGCCTGTCGCCGGCGGCGAGCTTCCGCATCCGTGAGAGGGAGGAGTACGACCGTCGACACAGCCGTACCCCGTCCTCTGTCGCGTCCTTCTCCTCCGCGGCGAGATCTTCCTACGCCGGGAGCTCCTCCTCTTCTGGCGCAGGCTTTCTCCCCGTGAAGAGGAAGTGGTCGGTGGATCCGGAGGAGCCGGACAACTTCGAGTTTGTCCCCATCAAGGAGGAGCCTGAGGAGCTCGGCCGCCGCGGAGTCGTCGGGCCGGAAGACTTCATAGCCGACGTCGATGCGGTTGTGGCCGCCATTGCCGAGCGGAGCGTGCGCGAGAAGGCGAAGCGCCGGCGCCACACCAAGGAGCTCGAAGACCTCCCGTGACGGCAGGTGGTCGCCGTCAACCTCGCCGCCAAGAAGAAGGATGAGGAGTGGCGGCGCATCCGCGAGGAGCAGAGGCCAAAATACATCGACCTATGTAGCTCCGGTGAGGAGGATAGAGCTCCTCCACGGCGTCGTCCACGGCCGCGAGCTCACCGCCGTGAGATCCTCACCCCTCTAATACTAGTACTGATGTAGTATGTAGTATGAACTAGTGTTTGTAGTGTTTGATCATGTATAATATATGTAGTATGGGATGAACCACTCGCGTCCACGAGGTGTGATTTCTTTCGCGAAACTGTTTTTTTTTTAAATTATGCAGTTTTATTTACGGTTTCTGTTCGGCCGCGCTAGTTTTTGACCCGCAAACAAGATTTTCGTGAAACTGCAAACACATTTTACGGGTCGAGATTTTGTGAGTCTGCTAGAGTTGCTCTAAAAGACGCAAATATGATTAGCCCGGCCGGAGTATCTATATCCAATTGAACGGACGGGCGTGCGTCGTGATTTCGCGGCACCTTCGTTTCATCCCTGCGCCTGCGCGCAAGTGAGGATTTGTCGGCGCGGATGATGAGTACTAGCGAGCTGGTAGTGTGTATGCGGCTAATTATCCACTTGGCGACAGGGATCGCGTAGCTTTCTTGCCTGCTAGCCGAAAGCGATATATATGGCACGCCTCTGTTGGAGGAACAGTGTGAACATGCCTCCTGGCCTTGTTAGGCTGATTAATTTAGCCCAATCTTTTTTTTGCGAAATAATTTAGCCCAATCTAACGTGGCCCATTGGTGCACTAATAAGCTGGACAGCCTGATTAACCTAATTCCACTCCACGTTCGGCATGAATAATGAGAGTTGTATATGTGTAGCCACGCCACCTAGTTAGCCATAATCATCACTTTGGCTTAAGCATTTTGGTACATCTCAGCCTCCTTTACTTGGAGCTCGTAAGATGCTAATTAAGCCTATATCAAACTGTAATGTAAGAAAACATGCATGTTTATTTTTCTCGAGTACGCACGAGAGTGCGTACTATATACTCCCTCCGTGCAGAATTACTTCTCGCGAAAATTGATGTATCTAAAACTAAAATACTTCTAGATACATTCATTTTCTCGACAAGTATTTTCGGACGGAGGGAGTATTATAGAAGGAAAACGGGGTAGAAGAGCCCCTCCACAGGGAAGTTACATCTTACAGTATGAATATGACTCTCGCTCTCAATCCACCCTACGCGTACTACAAAGTCGACTACTCCGTCCTTCACGCCCACTCTGCTAGCTTCTCCAGGAAGGTGCCAACGTCTCCTCGAAGCATACCCGCATTTCTCCATGCTATGCCCTCGGCCTGAATGTTGCTGATCACTGTGCGTATGGAAGGTGAGGCGCCATCAAAGACAATGGTATTGCGATGCTTCCAAAGCATCCATAGCACGAGGGTTGAGGCTGTTCTTGTATCCTTGCACGCCCTCCCTGATCCACCAATCCTCGCACACCATTGGTTAATGTTGTCACCTCCCATTGGTGCCCAACATGGTTTGTTTGCGACCGCCGAGACGATGGTCCATACCTCCGTGGTAAACACGCACTCAAGCAATAAGTGGCTGATGCTCTCCTCTTGCTGATCACAAAAAGGGCACTTCTCCGGATGATCCAGGCCACGCCGGGCTAGCCGGTCCGTCGTCCAGCACCTGTTCTGGAGGGCTAGCCACACGAAGAAGCGACAGCGTAGCGGAGCCCTCGATCCCCAGGTGAAGTCTGCCGTTAGGATCACCTCTCTGCCCTAGAATTTTGCCGCGTATGCGGACCTCACCGAGAAGCAGCCATCCTTCTCCCAAGACCAGGAGAAAGAATCCATTGCGTTGGGGTTCAGCGTGACTTGGCCAGCCTCAGCCCACAGGTTAAGGTATTCTGGAAGCGGATTCGTAGCCACCTCTGGCCGTATGCTGTCAGCCCACCCGCCTTCCACCATTGTCTCACATACTGTTAAGTTCGAGCGCACCTCGGGGCTTATCCGCGCGTAAAGGCTGGGGGCGATCTCCTGCACTCGGCGTCCCTGAAGCCATCTATCCTCCCAAAACAAGGCAACCTTGTCGTCCCCCAGAGTGCAACGGGTGGCCGCCTTCATGAGCTGTTTCGATTCCTCTGGCACCCTAATCTCAAATTCTGCCCAAGGCCTGGTAGGGTCCGTTCGCTGTAGCCATGGCCATCTCGCCTGAATTGCATAGTTGAGCCATCTCGGGTTAGGGATCCCTAGGTCGCCCGCCCACTTCAGGGTACAGACCTTGTCTGTAACACCCCGGATGTAATTTACCTAATATGTACTCCAACTCTTGCCGTTTCCGGCGCTAAGTTATTTTATTTCCTCGGGTTCGGGTTTTTATCTCCGTGTGTTGTTGTCGTTGTCATGCATCTCATATCATGTCATCATGTGCATTGCATTTGCATACGTGTTCGTCTCATGCATCTGAGCATTTTCCCCATTGTCTGTTTTGCATTCTGGCGCTCCTATCTCCTCCGGTGGTCCTTTCTACCTTCTTTTCGTGTGTGGGGATTAAACATTTCCGGATTGGACCGAGACTTGCCAAGCGGCCTTGGTTTACTACCGGTAGATCGCCTGTCAAGTTTCGCACTATTTGGACTTCGTTTGATACTCCAACGGTTAACCGAGGGACCGAGAAGGCCTCGTGTGTGTTGCAGCCCAACACCCCTCCAATTTGGCCCAAAACCCACCAAAATCTCTCCATCATCTAGAGCGTTCGATCACGATCGCGTGGCCGAAAACCACACCTCATTTGGACTCTCCTAGCTCCCTCCATGCCTATATAAAGACCTCCTCCCCCAAAAAATCCGGGCGAAACCCTAACCCACCTTCCCCTCTCCGCGCCGGACGTGTCCGTCCGCCGCCGAACATGCAGCGCCGCCGCTCGCGCCCAACCACAGGGCGCCACGTGGCACCGCCAGCGCCTCATCCGTCGCAGCCCGCCCGGCCCGCGGGAGGCCCTCCTGGGCCCGACCGCCGCCTCCACGCGCCCGCGTCTTCTTCCTCCCGAGCGCCGCCCGCGCCCGGAGCGCCTCGCCGCGCCGCCGTCGTCGTCCGGTCGCCGGCGCCGCCTCCGCCTCGACGTCCGGCACCCTTCACGCCGGCAGCGCCGCCCCGAGCCACTGACTCCCTCCTCGCCGACCCCGTAGACGCCCGCGGCCACCATCCCCGACCTCTCCTCCTCCTCTTAGAGGCAAGTCCGGCCACCACTCCGGCGACCTCGAAGCTCCGGCCGGCGAACCTCGAAGTCCGTGCACTGCTACAGTAATCTCAGATCTAGATCTGGGGTTGACTTCTCCCCGAAACCCTAATTATTTAGGCATCTTCATCGCATCGTAACTTTGCATCCGTAGCTCCGTTTTGGGCGTGTAGCATACCAAAATGTTCGCCTCAGAGAGTACATCATTTCATCTCATTGCATCATTTTTATTTGAGCTCATCTTGATACCCGAAATGCTGTTGGAAGAGAGCTATTTGAGTTAATTGTCACATCTGCTACACCAAATAGCTATTTGTCATTTTTGCCATGTTTAATGTGTGCATGATATGCTCCTGAGTTCTACATGTTTTGTTATATGCCATGCCATCTTTACAGAGATGCTATCCATGTATTTGTGTGATGTGTGTGGTGACTAGCACAAGCTTGCAAAGCGGTGCATTCGTTAATGCTGATTTCAGGGACTTAGAATTTCTCGAAGTCCTTGATCTGTTTTTATCAATATGCCATATGTTCATGTTGTTTCCTAGTGATTCGGTCCTCTTTTGAGGATGACCAGTAAGGATGATTTGTTGATATTGTGGTGCTCTATCCATCCATGTATTTGTTTGCAATTATGGAGCATCGTAGCTTGAGTTAATCGAGCTCTACTTTTGCTATTTCGTGAATCCTGGAAGATTGTCTACTTGTTAGCGATTTTGCCGAGGATGTTGTTGTTGATCCGTGCATGCTATGTTGTTGTTCTTGCCATGTCTAGCTTCTATAACATGTATTCTTGATGGGTGTATGCTTAGTTTGTCATTCCTTGCTCTGTAGTGAGTGCATCGAGCTCGTAAATATGCCTACTCGTTAACAGATTTGCATGTTCCAGTTTTTCTCTAAGTCTGTAACCTGATTATGTTTTTACCATGTTCACATGCTTGCAATTGTATTTTCTGATCCCTTTTGGCTCAAGGTCACTAAGGGACTTTTGTTAAGCTCTTTGAGTAGCTTCATGTCATGCCTTGCTTTGCCATGTTAAATTCCTGTAGCATATAGTTTTTTTGCTCCAAAGTGTGCTACCTGATCTGAAATTCCAGGCTTGTGTTAATTTCACAAAGTCTAAAACCTGTTTATATTTTGCACTTTTGCCATGCTTGTTTGAACCTGTTAATGGATGAATTGGCCGTAGCTCAGTGTTCATATTTTGTCAAGCATTATGAGGGGATCCCTTCCATATATTTTGGTGCCATGTTTGAGTGCTGTAGCATAATTATCTCGATGCATTTAGATGGCTACTTGCTGTTTATCGCAGACCGGTGCCATATTTGTTTTGCTTGCCATTTCCAAACCGTGCCTCCGATTCCGATGTTCTTTATATCGATTTCGACCGAAATCACCTCACCTTTCCAGTGGCACTCTTGTATTTCCATGTTGAGGCCAGGTTCAATCATTCCTTGTCAAATCTTGCATATGCATCACATACCGCATCCCGCATAGCATACCATGTTTGCATCTTGTTGTTTGAGCATTGCACGTGGTTGATTGTCTTGTGTGGGTAGAGCCGGGAGACGAGTTCTCTAATGAGGAGCCCGTTGAGTTTGCTTTCGAGGATCCAGTCAACTCTGACAACTTTGCAGGCAAGATGATCATACCCTCGAAATCACTTCTATCTTTGCTTTGCTAGATGCTTGCTCTTTTGCTATGCCTATGCTACGATGCCTACCACTTGCTTATCATGCCTCCCAAATTGCCATGTCAAACCTCTAACCCACAATGTCCTAGCAAACCGTTGATTGGCTATGTTACCGCTTTGCTCAGCCCCTCTTATAGCGTTGCTAGTTGCAGGTGAAGATTGGAGATCGTTCCTTGTTGGAACATTGTTTATTGTTGGGATATCATTATATTATCTTGTTATCTTAATGCATCTATATACTTGGTAAAGGGTGGAAGGCTCGGCCTTTTGCCTAGTGTTTTGTTCCACTCTTGCCGCCCTAGTTTCCGTCATATCGGTGTTATGTTCCCGGATTTTGCGTTCCTTACGCGGTTGGGTAATAATGGGAACCCCTTGACAGCTCGCCTTGTATAAAACTCCTCCAGCAATGCCCAACCTTGGTTTTACCATTTGCCACCTAGCCTCTTTTTCTCTTGGGTTTCCGGAGCCCGAGGGTCATCTTATTTAAACCCCCCGGGCCAGTGCTCCTCTGAGTGTTGGTCCACCTCGTCAGCCGCCGGTGGCCACCAGGGGCAACTCTGGGCTGGACTACCGGAAGTTTGGACAATCTGAGTGTGCCCTGAGAACGAGATATGTGCAGCTCCTATCAGGATTTGTCGGCACATTCGGGTGGTGTTGCTGGATTTATTTTAACTTGTCGAAGTTGTCTTGTAGAACCGGGATGCCGAGTCTGATCGGAATGTCTTGGGAGAAGGTATATCCTTCGTTGACCGTGAGAGCTTGTCATGGGCTAAGTTGGGACTCCCCTGCAGGGATTTGAAGTTTCGAAAGTCGTGCCCGCGGTTATGGGAAGATGGGAATTTGTTAATGTTCGGTTGTAGATAACTTGAACCTTAACTTAATTAAAATGAATCAACTTCGTGTGTTACCGTGATGGCCTCTTCTCGGCAGAGTCCGGGAAGTGAACACGGTGTTGGAGTAATGTTTGCCGTAGGTTGTTCTATAGTTACTCATTCGTGCTTTGCCTTCTCTTCTCGCTCTCTTTTGCGAACAGGTTAGCCACCATATATGCTAGTCGCTTGCTGCAGCTCCACATATTACCTTGCCTTACCTATAAGCTTAAATAGTCTTGATCACGAGGGTGCGAGATTGCTGAGTCCCTGTGGCTCACAGATTACTTCCAAACCAGATGCAGGGCCCGATGACTCCGTTCCAGATGATGCGCTTGAGCTCAAGTGGGAGTTCTACGAAGACTCACGCCATTACTATGTGTCTTTCCCTGATGATCAGTAGTGGTGCCCAGTTGGGGGCGATCGGGACCATGTCGCTTGTTGGGGTTGATCTTTTATTTTGGTACCGTAGTCGGACCATGAGTGTATTGGTTGATGTAATGTTATTTATGTACTTTGTGTGACGTGGAGAGTGTAAGTCAACTATGTACCTTTCCCCTTATTATCTATTTACATCGGTTGTTCTGAAGATTACCTTACTTGCGACATTGCTTTCAATGCGGTTATGCCTCTAAGTCGTGCTTCGACACGTAGGAGATATAGACGCATCGAGGGCGTTACATTGTCCCACGCCACCATGCACTTGCCAGCTGGGGCCTCAGGGCTAGCACACCAGAGAAAGCTCCAGCAGATTTTGTTTATTGCGGCAATTGTCTTCTGTGGCAGGTCAATCTGAAAGTGCAACTATCCCTAGGTGGTTTTGGTAATTCATAACAACATATAGCTCATTGAGCTAATGTTATTCCAAGATGACTATTTCAGGAAAGCTCAATGATTGGCATGGCATGGATGTGAAAGTGAAACCCTCAAAATGCTAAGGACAAAGGATTGGCTCAAGCTCAAAAGCTCAAGACTCTTCACTTTATATTTTAGTGATCCAAGATCACATTGAGTCTTTAGGAAAAGCCAATACTATCAAGGAGGGATGAGGTGTTGCTTAATGAGCCTCTTGCTTCATGTGCTTAGTGATATGCTCCAAAACCCTCAACTACTTTCCCATATCCACATATGACCTAAACCCTAAGCCAAACTCGGTCCTACCGATTCTTTCTATCCGGCGCCACCGAGTTTCACTTGTCATAAGCCACTGCCAAACCCTAGCAATTCGGTTCTACCGATAGGGATCTCGGTCTCACCGAGATGGGATTGCAAACTCTCTGTTTCCCTTTCGTAACTTTTCGGTCTCACCGAAAGAGCGAATCGGTCCCACCGAGATTGCAATGTAAATTCAGTGTTTCCTTTTTGTAACTTTTCGGTCTCACCGAAAGAGCAAATCGGTCCCACCGAGTTTGCCTGACCAACTCTCTGGTTAGCTAATTACCAAAATCGGTCTCACCGAGTTTGTGTAATCGGTCTCACCGAGATTACGTTATGCCCAAACCCTAACCATATCGGTCCTACCGAGTTGCATGTCAGTCCCACCGAAAATCTCTAACGGTCACTAGGTTTACCTTTTCGGTCCGACCGAGTTTGTTGATTCGGTCCCACCGAGATTGGAAAACTGTGTGTAACGGTTGGATTTTGTGTGGAGGCTATATATACCCCTCCACCTCCTCTTCATTCGTGGAGAGAGCCATCAGAACACATACACAATTCCAACTCATATGTTCTGAGAGAGAACCACCTACTCATGTGTTGAGACCAAGATATTCCATTCCTACCATATGAATCTTGATCTCTAGCCTTCCCCAAGTTGCTTTCCACTCAAATCTTCTTTCCACAAATCCAAATCCTATGAGAGAGAGTTGAGTGTTGGGGAGACTATCATTTGAAGCACAAGAGCAAGGAGTTCATTACCTACACACCATTTGTTACTTCTTGGAGAGTGGTGTCTCCTAGATTGGCTAGGTGTCACTTGGGAGCCTCCGACAAGATTGTGGAGTTGAACCAAGGAGTTTGTAAGGGCAAGGAGATCGCCTACTTCGTGAAGATCTACCGCTAGTGAGGCAAGTCCTTCGTGGGCGATGGCCATGGTGGGATAGACAAGGTTGCTTCTTCGTGGACCCTTTGTGGGTGGTTGCTTCTTCGTGGACCCTTCGTGGGTGGAGCCCTCCGTGGACTCGCGCAACCGTTACCCTTTGTGGGTGGAGCCCTCCGTGGACTCGCGCAACCGTTACCCTTCGTGGGTTGAAGTCTCCATCAACGTGGATGTAGGATAGCACCACCTATCCGAACCACGGGAAAAACATCCGTGTCTCCAATTGCGTTTGAATTCTCCAAACCCTTCCCTTTACATTCTTGCAAGTTGCATGCTTTACTTTCCGCTGCCAATATACTCTTTGCATGCTTGCTTGAATTGTGTGATGATTGCTTGACTTGTCCTACAATAGCTAAAATCTGCCAAGAACTAAAATTGGGAAAAGGTTAAGTTTTTATTTGGTCAAGTAGTCTAATCACCCCCCTCTAGACATACTTTCGATCCTACAAGTGGTATCAGAGCTTTGGTCTCCATTTGCTTTGATCTCCATAGCTTTTGGTGGTCATAGCCTTGGTTTCACAACCTAGGAGAGTATGGCGTCTAGCGAGGGAAATTATCACCGTAGAGGTCCTTACTTTGATGGTACTAATTTTGCTAGTTGGAAGCATAAAATGAAAATGCATATTCTTGGACATAACCCCGCCGTTTGGGCTATTGTGTGTGTTGGTTTGCAAGGTGACTTCTTTGATGGGAAAGAACCAAACCGTGAAGCTACCGCGGATGAGTTGAAGATGTTGCAATACAATGCTCAAGCTTGTGATATTCTCTTCAACGGATTGTGCCCCGAAGAATTCAACAAAATCAGCCGTCTTGAGAATGCAAAGGAAATTTGGGACACTTTGATTGATATGCACGAAGGTACCGACTCCGTCAAGGAATCCAAGTTGGATGTGCTTCAAAGTCAACTTGACAAGTTCAAAATGAAGGATGGTGAAGGTGTCGCTGAAATGTACTCTAGGCTTGCTCTCATCACAAATGAGATTGCCGGCTTAGGAAGTGAAGAGATGACCGATAGATTCATCATCAAGAAGATTCTAAGAGCCTTGGATGGAAAATATGATACCGTGTGCACATTGATCCAAATGATGCCCAATTACAAAGATCTCAAGCCAACGGAGGTGATTGGAAGAATTGTTGCTCATGAGATGTCACTTAAGGATAAAGAGGAACTTCACAACAAATCAAGTGGTGCCTACAAAGCCTCATGTGAAGCCCCTACATCATCAAGTGAGAAACAAAACTTCAATGAAGAATTGAGCTTAATGGTGAAGAACTTCAACAAGTTCTACAAGAGTAGAAGCAAAGATAGAAGCTTCAAGTCAAGGTCCTACAATGACAAAAGATCTTCTAGTCGAGAGCGAAACTGCTACAGTTGTGGAAGACCCGGACACTATTCCAATGAGTGTACGGCTCCCTACAAGAGAAGAGAAGATTCTCCAAAAAGAAGAAGCAAAGAATCACCACCAAGAGAGAGAAGGAGTAGAGATGATCGTTATGAACGAAGATACTCACGGAGAAGCAAGGATTCGGAAAGGAAGGAAAAATCATCAAGGAGCTACACAAAACGAAGACATCAAGCTCATGTTGGTGAATGGGTATCCGGCTCCGACTCCGACAGCCACTCCGAGAGAAGTTATCACTCCGACTCCGAAGATACTCAAGATGAAGGTGTTGCCGGTCTAGCACTTGTGTCAACCAACTCCTACGACATATTTGACTCACCAAATGAAGGAATTGGAAGATGCTTCATGGCCAAAGGTCCTAAGGTAACACACCCCGAGTATGTTGATTTCAATAGTGATGAAGATGACTTGTTAGGTGATGATTTGCTTGTTGACAACTCTAGTGATGAATACTATGATGAAACGTCAATTAATCATGCTAATCAAGATAAAACGAATGACAATGATAAGGAGAAGATTGAGGCTCTAACTAAAGAACTAAACACTCTTAAGTTAGCTCATGAAACTATCTTCGAAGATCATCGAGAACTTTTAAGAGCTCATGAGAAATTACGCTTTGAAAAGCTCAATCTTGAGCAAGAGCATGAGTTCTTAAAAGCAATCAATGATGATCTCCGCAAGAAAAGTTCTTCTTACATTGCCAAGCGTTTACTCTTATCCACTTACATGCCTCAAGTCAAGTCTAGTAACAAGAACAAGAAAGATTCTTCCTCTAGCAGTAACAATGATCATGCTAAATCCAATATTGTTGCTTCTAGTAGTTCTCTTGATTCCACTAATGATTCTCTTAGCCAAGTTACACTTGAGCAAGAAAATAGCTTATTGAAGGGAATTATAGAGAAAGGAGTGTACAAAAGCCTTGCCGGGAGTAAGCAATTCGAGGAAATTGTGCGCAAGCAAGGAACGCACCGGAAGAATCAAGGTGTTGGTTTTGAACGAAAATTCAATGCCAATGGAGTTGAGTGGGAAGAAGATCAATACCCCAAGACAAAGTTTGTTCCTCAACAAGAGAAGTATGATACTTCTTTCAAGGGGACACAAGCTCAAGATGATCTTCCACCACAAGACTACAAGCAAAAAGGCAAGGACAAGCTTCAAGAGGAAATTGATGCATTTGAAGAAGCTCCTAAGACCTTAGTCAAGTGGATTCCCAAGACTACTTCAAGTTCCACTTCATCAAGTACGACTACAACTCCAAGGATTCCCATCAAGATGGTGTGGATCCAAAAGAAGAAGAACTAGAGAGTTCTTGAGGGTGACTCCGCCAACATACTTCACTCTTATCATTTTGGCAAGAACAAGTGCAATCAACTTCCACATCTTGCACTAGTTCAAGGAGTCACAAACCCTCTTGTTGGTAAAACAAGGGACAAGGTAACCTAAAAGTATTCATGGACATCATCTTGTGCGTGCATCACTCTATGTCTATGGATATCCTTGTTTGTTCCTTGTGGGACTAACCCATGTAGGTATTGAAAGTGCAATTCACTCAAATGGATAGCTCCAAGTGATCTACATCAACATTGAGCATCCACATCTTCAACATCTACATGAAGTCATCATCGACAAAACCCGAGGTTAGTTCATCCCTCTAAGGGGGGATATCACATCTAGGGGGAGCTTTACTCTAAGACTTGAGCTAAAGCAACTCTAAAGATGTGAACACAACAATGCTTTATGTAAAAGTGGTAACCCCACTTGAGCTTAAACGATGAGTATGACCTATGATCAAGTGTTCTCACTTGACTCCTAAGTCAATATACTCATATATAGATGACCTTGTCATCGCAAACTGCTTTGTAGATGCTAGAATTGGTTGTGCATGCCTTGTCACATATTTCATTTGCCATCTTATTGTGTGAGCATGCTGGTTGCATATTTTACTCATTCGAGGACATCCACTTGTTGTTTTGATTGTTCGGTTTTATTTCCTTTTGCCAAGTGGATGGACAAGAATGCCTAAGAACATCCTATAGCTAGCTATGCTTTTCTCGTCTCAAACTCTATTCGTGCTACATCACAAAATTTGATCAAGTCAGATTCGAACCACTCTGTGTGAGGAGCGCTCGGAGTCCCCGATTCGTCATAGACTTAAACTTCCAAAACCTCTTTATGATTCTCGGTCTGACCGATACCCTACTTTCGGTCCTACCGAGATCATTAAGTTGATCTATGTTTTCGATCTCGGTGCAACCGATTTGAACCATTCGGTCACACCGAGTTGCAACAACTGTATACAGTTTTGCATCTCGGTGCCACCGAGTTGTTCCACTCGGTCACACCGACAGGGTCGGGCTATATATAGTCACGGGCAAAAATTTGGAAATTTCTCCGAACCCCTTCGCCCGCGCGATAGCCTGCTCTGCCAACTTGGTCTCCGGATCGTCTTCTCGCCGCCAGCCACCTCCAGTCGCTGGTCTCCATCACCGTCAACGGAATTCAACCCCGCCGTTGCCGCCGTAGCGAGTCTCCGCCGAACTAGGGTATGGACTCGATCTTTGTCCTATTCCCCAATCCAATTCTTAGCACATTGTGATCATCGTGATTCTTGCCACGTTTGTTAAACTTCTATCCAGTCAATGAACTCATAGATTAGGTTTAATTCGAAAATTTTAGAGTTAGGTTTCCGCCGAAACCATCTCGGACCCACCGAGTTGAAAAACTCGGCCCCACCGATTTAGCTTATGCCATTGCACAAGTGAGACTCGGTCTGACCGAGAATTACTTATTGGTGAGACCGATTTTGGAACTCTGTGAAACCCTAGCAGTCTCGGTGCCACCGAACTGTGACTCGGTCTGACCGAGTTCACTAGTTTAGGTTCCAAAACTGCTTCGGTATCACCGAGTTTAAAAATCGGTAGATTCGAGATGATTTCAGTGGGAAACTAAAACTAAGTTTTTGAGTCATTCTTTTGCAAAAAATCTCTGCATTTTGTGATGCTCATCCACTCTATCTCATCTATAACCTATTCACAGGGTCAGCAGTCAGAGTTTGCAACATGTCTGATCAGAGAGACAGCCAGAACTTGTCAGAGCAGCAAGTGCAGATGAGTGAGGGTACTAGTCCCTCCAGCTCTTCAGATGATGGCAGCAAAAGTACCCCAAGCAATTTGCCAAAAGCTGCCACCAGACAAAGGAAGAAGAGAACTTCAGATTCTGAGGATGAAGATTATGTGGCAGAGGAAGAGGAAGCAACTTCCAAGAGAATTGAGCCAGCTCAGGGCACAAAGCCAGGGTTAAAGATCAAAAGGCCAGCAGGTAGGCAGCCTATGCCAAAGGCCAGAGCTTCAATCAAGATTTCTGAGAAGCCCACTCCCATAGAGCCAGTTGCTGCTGAAGGCAAGAAAAGGAAGGAAAGGGTGAAGAAAACTGTAGCCAGAGTGCTTGGCAAGGCTTCCATCATGGAAGATGAGGAGGAAGAAGAAGAGGTAGCTGCACCAGCACCTAAGGCACCCAAGCTGATGGGTGATGCCATAAGAACAGGGGCAACTGTTTCCAAGGCCAGGCCAGCTCCAAAGCCAAAGCCAAAGAGGAACACAAGAAGCATCCCAGCTACTGAGAAGAACAAGGCCCCAGTGCCTGAAGCTGCTGAAGAAGATGATGAAGAGCAAGTTCTCAGAAAACTCAAGCCCAAGATCCCAGACCACAACAATGCTCATCCTGTGGCTGAGGATATGAAGCTCAGGAGAGACTCAGGGCTGAGGAAGTGGAGAGAAGCAGACCCGTATGCTTCAAGGAGAAGAACTGCTGTGGATTACAGATTTCACACCAAGGAACAACAGGAATTCTATGAGACAGTGCTGCTTGATAAGAAGCCAATAGTCTGTGATATGAGATGGGTTGACTGGCAATACATCAAGGACAATGAAGAACACTACCCTGGAGTGTATGACAGCTTCAATGCTTGTGGAGTAGCAGACTTTGTTGGGCAGAAGCTCACAAAGTGGAACGAGGAGCTTATCATGCAGTTCTACTCCACAACACATTTTTATCCAGATGGGAGGATTGTATGGATGTCAGAAGGAACCAGATATCAGTCAATAGTTGCTGAGTGGGCACATCTCATTAATGCCCCAGAGGAGCAAGCAGATGACTTGGACATTTATGCCAAGAAGAAGATGGACCACAACTCTATGTCCAATATGTACAAGCAAATTCCAAACGAGGCTCTTGAAACTTCCAAATTTGGCTCAGTGCACTATCTTCTGTCAAGGCTGCCAACTATCAATTGGATACTGAGGCACACCTTGTTGCCCAAGTCTGGAGATCACAAGATGATCAGGGGCCACGCGATCAACTTGCTTCATATCTTTGACGTGCCACAGAAATTCAAAGTCATGAGCCTTATGATTGAAACAATCAAGAGGACAGCAGCAGACCAGAAGAGGAGCTGTGGATATGCCCCACAGATTCAGGAGCTCATCAACTCTAAGATGGGCACGGGGATATACTTATTGGACAAGGAACACCTGCACATCCATCCAGATTTTGAAGATAATCAAGTGGTCATGACTGAGAATGAGCCATCATCTGCCCAAGCACAAGCCAAGAAGGAGAAGGCGAGGAAGGAGAAAGCTGCCAAGATGCCTACTCAAGAGGAGGCATCTGAATATTTCCTGAAAACCAAACAAGAGCAGCTTGGTTACTTGATTGCATCCACCCTACGGATTGAGCAAGGACTAGCTACCCTAACTCAGAACCAGACAAGCTTAGAGAGGATCATGGAACAAAAGTTCTATGACTTGGATGTCAAAGTGACAGAGATTCAGACTGCAGTGGAGCAGCTCCAAGATGACATGCAGGAGAGGAGAGGCAAGACTACAATTGATGCCTTTGCCAGAGTGCCACGAGGTCCGAGGTCATCTGCAGTGCCAGTTGCTGACCCCAGAGCCACCACGTCTGCACCAGCTACAGCCTCAGTTCCACTAGCTCCAGCGTCCACTTCAGCCTCAACTCCGACCACGTCTACAGAAGGCTTCGTCCTTGGAGTGCTCCGGACTCCACCACCACCTGAAGATCAAGCCTGAGTGTCGACTTAGCACTATGCATTTTCTAGGAACTTTTTGGTAACTTGTTGCCGAAGGGGGAGTGTATAGATCATAGGCTTCGAGAGAGAGAGTGTTTTTTCTCTCTTGCTTTATTTGGTGGTTTTTCGAACTTTGTTTGCTTTTGAGTGCTTGAGATACTATGTCATTGCTCGTGAGACATTGATGATCATGTGTTTGATCATAAGCTACACTTATGCATGCTTGATATGTCTTATCTATCTTATGTGATCATTCACTATTCTTGGTGATGAGTGCATGTATTTCATTCTTATCATTTTAAGCGCTCCACCAAGATGTATGTGACATGGAAGAGTAACCCATGACTCTAACTCTTTGTGCATTTGCAGTCCAAAGCAAATTTTAAATATGCACAAATTTAGGGGGAGCTCTTACTTGTCACATACTTCTCAAAGCGACGATATATTTCATGCTTATTATCATTTGTCGAAGCTTTGATCTATATGTTGTCATCAATTACCAAAAAGGGGGAGATTGAAAGTGCAACTATCCCTAGGTGGTTTTGGTAATTCATAACAACATATAGCTCATTGAGCTAATGTTAATTCCAAGATGACTATTTCAGGAAAGCTCAATGATTGGCATGGCATGGATGTGAAAGTGGAACCCTCAAAATGCTAAGGACAAAGGATTGGCTCAAGCTCAAAAGCTCAAGACTCTTCATTTTATATTTTAGTGATCCAAGATCACATTGAGTCTTTAGGAAAAGCCAATACTATCAAGGAGGGATGAGGTGTTGCTTAATGAGCCTCTTGCTTCATGTGCTTAGTGATATGCTCCAAAACCCTCAACTACTTTCCCATATCCACATATGACCTAAACCCTAAGCCAAACTCGGTCCTACCGATTCTTTCTATCCGGCGCCACCGAGTTTCATTTGTCATAAGCCACTGCCAAACCCTAGCAATTCGGTTCTACCGATAGGGATCTCGGTATCACCGAGATGGGATTGCAAACTCTCTGTTTCCCTTTCGTAACTTTTCGGTCTCACCGAAAGAGCGAATCGGTCCCATCGAGATTGCAATGTAAATTCAGTGTTTCCTTTTTGTAACTTTTCGGTCTCACCGAAAGAGCAAATCGGTCCCACCGAGTTTGCCTAACCAACTCTCTGGTTAGCTAATTACCAAAATCGGTCTCACCGAGTTTGTGTAATCGGTCTCACCGAGATTACGTTATGCCCAAACCCTAACCATATCGGTCCTATCGAGTTGCATGTCAGTCCCACCGAAAATCTCTAACGGTCACTAGGTTTACCTTTTCGGTCCGACCGAGTTTTTTGATTCGGTCCCACCGAGATTGGAAAACTGTGTGTAATGGTTGGATTTTGTGTGGAGGCTATATATACCCCTCCACCTCCTCTTCATTCGTGGAGAGAGCCATCAGAACACATACACAATTCCAACTCATATGTTCTGAGAGAGAACCACCTACTCATGTGTTGAGACCAAGATATTCCATTCCTACCATATGAATCTTGATCTCTAGCCTTCCCCAAGTTGCTTTCCACTCAAATCTTCTTTCCACCAGATCCAAATCCTATGAGAGAGAGTTGAGTGTTGGGGAGACTATCATTTGAAGCACAAGAGCAAGGAGTTCATTACGTACACACCATTTGTTACTTCTTGGAGAGTGGTGTCTCCTAGATTGGCTAGGTGTCACTTGGGAGCCTCCGACAAGATTGTGGAGTTGAACCAAGGAGTTTGTAAGGGCAAGGAGATCGCCTACTTCGTGAAGATCTACCGCTAGTGAGGCAAGTCCTTCGTGGGCGATGGCCATGGTGGGATAGACAAGGTTGCTTCTTCGTGGACCCTTTGTGGGTGGTTGCTTCTTCGTGAACCCTTCGTGGGTGGAGCTCTCTGTGGACTTGCGCAACCGTTACCCTTTGTGGGTGGAGCCCTCCATGGACTCGCGCAACCGTTACCCTTCGTGGGTTGAAGTCTCCATCAACGTGGATGTAGGATAGCACCACCTATCCGAACCACGGAAAAAACATCCGTGTCTCCAATTGCGTTTGAATTCTCCAAACCCTTCCCTTTACATTCTTGCAAGTTGCATGCTTTACTTTCCGCTGCCAATATACTCTTTGCATGCTTGCTTGAATTGTGTGATGATTGCTAAGAACTAAAATCTGCCCCCCCTCTAGACATACTTTCAATCCTACACAATCGTGAGCATGGCATGTAAAGGGATGGCACAAAGAACCGCTTGTACTAGGATTAGGTGCCCACTCTTCGGCATAGAGGCGGCCTTCCATCGTGGCAGCGCCCGCGCCAGTTGGTCCACCAGATCGGCAAGCTGGGCCACTGCTTGTTTGCGCAAGGTGAGAGGCAAGCCGAGGTACTTGCATGGGAAGCTACCTTGAGTGCAGCCCCGAAGCTGCCCAACTGCTTGGATCTCGCCGGCCGAGCAGCGTATAGGATAGGCAGCACTCTTATTCATGTTAATCCGGAGGCCCAAAGCCTCCCCGAACAATTGGAGAAGGGCCATGCATGCTTCTAGGTTAACAACATTGGGCTTGATGAAGATCATGACGTCGTCTGCAAACATTGATAGACGGTGCTGTAAGCCAGTGGTCGCAAGAGGCGCCAGACCCCCCCCCCCATTGCACCGTGAGATCAAACATCCTCTGCAATGTCTCCATGATCAATATGAAGAGAATGGGTGAGAGCGAGTCGCCTTGGCGAAGCCCAACGCGATTGAGGATCGGCTTCCCCGGGGTCCTGTTTGCTAAGATCCTTGTAGAGGACTTTGCCAAAAGGCCGCAAATCCAGGAGAGGCACCGGTGTCCAAAACCCATGCTGCGCAACAGTTCCACCAAGAATTGCCATTGCACCGAGTCAAACACTTTAGATATGTCCAGTTTGAGCATCAAAGCCGGTGTCCGGAGGGCATGGAGTCGGCGAGTGGTAGCTTGAACAAGCATAAAGTTGTCATGAATTGATCAGCCTTTCACGAATGCGCTTTGGTGCTTTCCAACCAGCCTAGGGAGGTCCACCGCCAGCCTTGTCGCCAACACCTTGACAAAGATCTTGATCGCACCATGGATGAGGCTTACAGGGCGAAAGTCCTTGATATCCAGCGCACCATCCACTTTGGGGAGTAAAGTCACCAGTGCCTTGTTGATAGCCGGCAAGCCCCGCATATCACCGCAATAGAAAACCCCCAAAGCTCTCATGAGGTCCTCTTTAATTATGGGCCAGCAGGAGGCAAAGAATCTCCCAGTGAATCCGTCCAGCCCCGGCGCCTTGTCCCGGGGCATAGATTTGACCACCTTCTCAACTTCCTCCTCCGTGAACGGCACCTCGAGATGTGATAGATCAGTGGTATGTGTATGCAAAAGGGAGAAATCCAGAGATGAGCTCCTCCCTGGTGGCCGCCCGAACAGCTGCTCGTAATATTCATCAATGACATCCGCGATATCCTCTTGTCCTGTGGCAATCCGGGCTCCGCTTTGGATGCTGGTGATCATGTTCTTTCTCTGGCGATGTCGGGCATGTCGGTGGAAGAAAGAAGTGTTGGCATCCCCCTCCCTCAGAATGGGGAGGCGAGAGCGCTACCGCGCGATCGTGTGTCCCAGCGAGCTAAGGCCCAGCAGCTTGCGCTTTAGAAGCCCCCTCAAGGCCCTCTCCCGATCTATCAGATCGCGTGAATCCATAGCCTTATCTAGCCTGAAGATCACTTCCATGGAAACTGCTATTTGGAGCTTGATGCTGCCAATGGACTGGTCGCTCCACTTCTTCAGTGCTTTCACCATTTTCCTGAGCTTCCCATCTAGCACAACGAACGAGTTGCCCTCACTTGGGACAGATTTCCACGCCTCCTCCACTGTGTTGTAAAACCCATCCACCTTCGGCCAAAAGGCTTCAAATTTGAAGCGTCTTCCCATACAGAGCTCAACATTGAGATCCAGGAGGAGGGGGCAGTGATCAGATACCGCTGATCCCAGAGCCGAGAGGCAGCAGGTCGGGTGCGCCTCCTCCCATGACGTGGTGCTGAATATGTGATCAATCTTCTCAAGCGTAGCATGAGCCCGGTCATTGGACCACGTGGAGTGCCGCCCATTCAGGTATACCTCCTTAAGACAGAGGAAGTTCAGTTTAGACCGGAAGCGGGCGATCATCCTCCTATTAACAAGTTCATTGTTCTTGTCTTCCTGGTTCACCAAGAGGTTGAAGTCTCCTGCGAGAACCCGCGGTCCAGCCAGCAGTTCGTGGACCTCAACGATCTCCTCCATGAACTCAATCTTCTCTCTGTCCAGTTGGGGCCCGTAGACCCCCGTCAGCCACCACTCAGTCCCCTCGTACGGCTTCACCAGGGCCGTCAATGTATTTTGGGTGTAGTGTGGGTTCGTCAGATTGACAATCGTCGCATCCCAAGCAATAAGAATTCCACCTCTCGTGCCCACTGCCGACAAATAATAAAACGTTTCAAATCTATTTCCAAGGCAATGGACTAGCACGTCCCTTGGTACAACCTCCAGCTTTGTTTCCTGGAAGCAGACAATGGTTGGTTTGGTCGCGCTAACAACCTGTGACACCGCGTTGCGGTGGGCTGGGTTATTTAGCCCGCGCATGTTCCACACTAGGGCTTTGATCGGTACAGTAGACATAAGGATAGCCCATGTACCGCACCCCCCTCCAACTCTACAGCCGGTCCTCCACCATGCCTTCCTGGCTGATGAGCGGTAGGGCAGACGCCTCCCACCCGAAAAGAGCCAAAATCGCCTTCATTTGGTCGTCCGTCAGTGGCCGCTCGAACAGTTTTGCAAACATCTCAAGCGCTTCATCACTAATTATGTCGGCCTCATTAGCCAAACAAAGCTTGCGAATCAGGACCTGCTACTATTTGGATGCAGCCGAGCCCCGACTCCCTCCTTTGGCAAGGCGCACACTCCTCCTGGGATTGGACACTGGAGCACGCCTCTGCCTTGGGCGTCCTCTCGCGGGCCCCCCATCTACTTGGCTGGATGCCAGGAGCAGCGTGAGCGCATGCCGTAGCTTGGCGCAGAGCTCTTCTACCGGGCTATGTAGCCTGGGCGGCGTGCATGGGCTGCATGGCAACTGGCCAACGGGGGCAAGACTGGTGGCCGGGTCACGAGCCTCCGACAGGGAGACCATAATCATGTCCTCATTCTGCATGCCTGCCGCGGGCAGCGGGTCCACCGGGTTGGTCAGGCTGCCACTAAGAGCCGACCCCACATCAGATTTCATCCCCATCACGCAGCCATCAGACCTCATTTTGTCCACCTCCTGAGGAAGCAAGCGGTCGCTGTCGTGTCTATCCCCCTCGGTTTGAGCACCTATGATCCCAACCGTCGCCTTGGAGCGGTCAGCCTCGTTGACTTGCAAGTGGACCGAGCCCACCATAAAGGCCTGCAGTGACCCCTCCACCCCTGCCCGCGCGCCGCAGATGCGGCCGGACGATCTGGCACCCACCGGCTCTCCAGCCAGCACCTCATTGGTTCTTGCCAACCCAATCTCCTCTACACATGCAGCCACATGCCATCTTGGCAGAGAGACCGAGGCAGGGGACGGTTGCGGCTGATCCACTATCGGGTTTCCCGCACCGGTTGGCGCCATGGGGGCAGGAGCCAGAAAGTGTTTGCCCACCGCACTTTGGGCCGGCTCCACCTCGCTGCTGCCGGGTGGGAGCGCCACATGTCTTTCTACCGTTGGTTGTGTGTCACACTGCCCTGTGGGTCCAGCCTCGCCCATGACGATCGCGTCACAGCTCGACCCGCAAACCAATGAGGGACCACCCTCCTAGCAAGCCTCCACGGGCCGGGAAGCAGACTGCTGCCCCTCGGGCGTCGAAGCCGCCGAGCCGACCGGCCCCCTAGTAGCCAGCTGACGGCGACTAGCATTGGTGGAGCTCTCCGCCATGTCCGAATGCGAGGGGGGGGGGTGGGGGGGACGACGGCGGCCAAGGAGGCGCGTCACCGGCGGGAGGGCCCTGACGGACTGGCGACGCCATGCGCGAGATTGTGATGGGGTACCAAAATTCCTCCGGCGCCCCTGACGGCAGAAGGCCATCGCCCGAGCCGGGCTCCGGCACGAAAAACCTCCGGTGTCGAGGGATGCTGTCAGGGTCGAGCGTCCTCAGCCACACCTGGAAGCGTGACATGTCATGCCAGCTTGCCGTGTGCTCCGCGACCTGCACAATGCGCCCACAGCCTCGCAGGATCACCTTCGCCGTCCTCCTAGACCGAGCATGGCCAGACACGCCCACCAGCTCCAGGGGCACCAGGAATGGCAGCGAGGCCCCCATTGGTTGAGCCTGCCGCATCCACGGCCGAAGGCCCAGACCAAACCCATTGCCAGGAGCGAACCCACGCTCCACCATGAGTTGTCAGATGAAGGGGTGCTTGCAGATGACCAGGAAATCTTCCGGGAAGAACGATCAAATGGACATGTCATCTGGCCCAATACCGAACTTGCAATGCAGCGCCATCGCCGCATCCGCCCGATCCACCGATGGCCGAGGGCTGGAGATTGTGACGATGATCGTGCATGCATGGTCGGCCTCCATGCGCCAAAGTTCCTCCGAGTCCTCCAGGAAGCAGCAGCCGTCGACGTCCGCCGCTGCCGAGTGCAGAGACTGAGGCCGCTCCACTACAGCAGAGCCTCCCTAAAAGTGCACCGAAAAGTCTGGCCCTACCATGCTGGCTGCCGAGGAGGATTGGGCGACTTGGCACCAACTTCGAGGGAAGCGGACCATCCCCAGGGGCGGCGGCCCAGGAGGTGGGGGTGGAGGCACAAGACCAAAGCGAGCTGGCGGCGGTGTTGGGGAACGTAGTAATTTCAAAAAAATTCCTACGCACACGCAAGATCATGGTGATGCATATCAACGAGAGGGGAGAGTGTGTCCACGTACCCTCGTAGACCGAAAGCGGAAGCGTTAGCACAACGCGGTTGATGTAGTCGTACGTCTTCACGATCCGACCGATCAAGTACCAAACACACGACACCTCCGAGTTCTGCACACGTTCAACTCGATGATGTCCCTCGAACTCCGATCCAGCCGAGTGTTGAGGGAGAGTTTCTTCAGCACGACAACGTGGTGACGATGATGATGTTCTACCGATGCAGGGTTTGCCTAAGCACTGCTACGATATGATCGAGGTGGATTATGGTGGAGGGGGGCACCGCACATGGCTAAGAGATCAAGAGATCAATTGTTGTGTCTATGGGGTACCCCTCCTCCGTATATAAAGGGGGGGAGGAGGAGAGGGCCGGCCAAGGGGGTGGCGCGCCCTAGGAGGGGGAAACCTACTCCAAGTAGGTTTGCCCCTCCCTTTCCTAATCCAAGGAGGGGGAAGGAAGGAGTGGGAGAGGGGAAAGGCAAGGGGGGCGCCCCCCTTCCTTGTCCTATTTGGACTCAAGGGGAGGGGGCGCGCCTCTTGCCCTGTCCGGCCCCTCTCTGTCCACTAAGGCCCAACAAGGCCCATTAGTTCTCGGGGGGGGGGGGGGTCCGGTAACCCCCGGTACTTCGATAAATGTCCGAAACCTTCCGGAACTTTTCAGGTGTCCAAACATAGTCGTCCAATATATCGATCTTTACATCTCGACCATTTCGAGACTCCTCGTCATGTCCGTGATCACATCCGGGACTCCAAACTACCTTCGGTACATCAAAACATATAAACTCATAATATAACTGTCATCTAACTTTAAGCGTGCAGACCCTACGGGTTCGAGAACTATGTAGACATGACCGGTCAATAACCAATAGCGGTGTTGGGGAACGTAGTAATTTCAAAAAAATTCCTATGCACACGCAAGATCATGGTGATGCATAGCAACGAGAGGGGAGAGTTTTGTCTACGTACCCTCGTAGACCGAAAGCGGAAGCGTTAGCACAACGCGGTTGATGTAGTCGCACGTCTTCACGGCCCGACCGATCAAGCACCGAAACTACGGCACCTCCGAGTTCTAGCACACGTTCAGCTCGATGATGATCCCTGGACTCCGATCCAGCAGAATGTCGGGGAAGAGTTCCGTCAGCACGACGGCGTGATGACGATCTTGATGTTCTACTGTCGCAGGGCTTCGCCTAAGCACCACTACAATATTATCGAGGACTATGGTGGAGGGGGGCACCGCACACGGCTAAGAGATCAATGATCAATTGTTGTGTCCATGGGGTGCCCCTGCCCCCATATATAAAGGAGCAAGGGGGGAGGCGGCCGGCCTAGGAGGAGGGCGCACCAAGGGGGAGTCCTACTCCCACCGGGAGTAGGACTCCTCCTTTCCTTGTTGGAGTAGGAGAGAAGGAAAGAGGAGGAGAGGAAGAAGGAAAAGGGGGCTGCACCCCTTGTCTAATTCGGACCAGAGGGGGGCCGCGCACCTCCTTCCTTTTGGCCTCTCTCGTTTATTCCCGTATGGCCCAATAAGGCCCATATACTCCCCGGCGAATTCCCGTAACTCTCCGGTACTCCGATAAATACCCGAATCACTCGGAACCTCTCCGATGTACGAATATAGTCATCCAATATATCGATCTTTTCGTCTCGACCATTTCGAGACTCCTCGTCATGTCCCCGATCTCATCCAGGACTCCGAACTCCTTCGGTACATCAAAACTCATAAACTCATAATATAACTGTCATCGAAACTTTAAGCGTGCGGACCCTACGGGTTCGAGAACAATGTAGACATGACCGAGACACGTCTCCAGTCAATAACCAATAGCGGAACCTGGATGCTCATATTGGCTCCCACATATTCTACGAAGATCTTTATCGGTCAAACCGCATAACAACATACGTTGTTCCCTTTGTCATCGGTATGTTACTTGCCCGAGATTCGATCGTCGGTATCTTAATACCTAGTTCAATCTCGTTACCGGCAAGTCTCTTTAATCGTTCCGTAATACATCATCTCGCAACTAACTCATTAGTTGCATTGCTTGCAAGGCTTAAGTGATGTGCATTACCGAGAGGGCCCAGAGATACCTCTCCGACAATCGGAGTGACAAATTCTAATCTCGAAATACGCCAACCCAACAAGTACCTTCGGAGACACCTGTAGAGCACCTTTATAATCACCCAGTTACGTTGTGACGTTTGGTAGCACACAAAGTGTTCCTCCGGTAAACGGGAGTTGCATAATCTCATAGTCATAGGAACATGTATAAGTCATGAAGAAAGCAATAGCAACATACTAAACGATCGACTGCTAAGCTAACGGAATGGGTCAAGTCAATCACATCATTCTCCTAATGATGTGATCCCGTTAATCAAATGACAACTCATGTCTATGTCTAGGAAACATAACCATCTTTGATCAACGAGATAGTCAAGTAGAGGCATACTAGTGACACTCTGTTTGTCTATGTATTCACACATGTATCATGTTTCCGGTTAATATAATTCTAGCATGAATAATAAATATTTTTCATGAAATAAGGTAATAAACAATAACTTTATTATTGCCTCTAGGGAATATTTCCTTCAGTCTCCCACTTGCACTAGAGTCAATAATCTAGTTCATGTCGCCATGTGATTTAACATCAATAGTTCACATCTTTATGTGGTTAACACCCATAGTTCACATCGACATGTAACCAACACCCAAACGGTTTACTAGAGTCAGTAATCTAGCTCACATCGCTATGTGATTAATGCCCAAAGAGTACTAAGGTGTGATCATGTTTTGCTTGTGAGATAATTTTAGTTAACAGGTCTGTCACATTCAGATCCGTAAGTATTTTGCAAATTTCTATGTCTATAATGCTCTGCACGGAGCTACTCTAGCTAATTGCTCCCACTTTCAATATGTATCCAGATTGAGACTTAGAGTCATCTGGATCAGTGTCAAAATTTGCATCGACATAACCCTTTACGACAAACCTTTTTGTCACCTCCATAATCGAGAAAAATATCCTTATTCCACTAAGGATAATTTTGACCGCTGTCTAGTGATCTACTCCTAGATCACTATTGTACTCCCTTGCCAAAATCAGTGTAGGGAATACAATAGATCTGGTACACAGCATGGCATACTTTATAGAACCTACGTCTGAGGCATAGGGAATGACTTTCACTCTCTTTCTATCTTCTGCCGTGGTCAGGCTTTGAGTCTTACTAATTTCACACCTTGTTACACAGGCAAGAACTCTTTCTTTGACTGTTCCATTTTGAACTACTTCAAAATCTTGTCAAGGTATGTACTCATTGAAAAAACTTATCAAGCGTCTTGATCTATCTCCATAGATCTTGATGCTCAATATGTAAGCATCTTCACCGAGGTCTTTCTTTGAAAAAATCCTTTCAAACACTCCTTTATGCTTTGCAGAATAATTCTACATTATTTCTGATCAACAATATGTCATTCACATATACTTATCAGAAATGCTGTAGTCCTCCCACTCACTTTCTTGTAAATAGAGGCTTCACCGTAAGTCTGTATAAAACTATATACTTTGATCAACTCATCAAAGCGTATATTCCAACTCCGAGATGCTTGCACCAGTCCACAGATGGATCGCTGGAGCTTGCACATTCTGTTAGCACCTTTAGGATTGACAAAACCTTCTGGTTGCGTCATATACAACTCTTCTTTAATAAATCCATTAAGGATTGCAGTTTTATTATCCATTTCCCAGATTTCTTAAAATGCGGCAATTGCTAACATGATTTAGACAGACTTAAGCATAGATACGAGTGAGAAACTCTCATCGTAGTCAACACCTTGAACTTGTCGAAAACCTTTTGCGACAATTCTAGCTTCGTAGATAGTAACACTACTATCAGCGTCTGTCTTCCTCTTAAAGATCCATTTAATCTCAATGGCTCGCCGATCATTGGGCAAGTCAATCAAAGTCCATACTTTGTTCTCATACATGGATCTCATCTCAGATTTCATGGCCTCAAGCCATTTTGCAAAATCTGGGCTCACCATCGCTTCTTTATAGTTCATAGGTTCATCATGGTCAAGTAACATGACCTCCAGAACAGGATTATCGTCCCACTCTAGTGCGGATCTCATTCTGGTTTACCTACAAGGTTCGGTAGTAACTTGATGTGAAGTTACATGATCATCATCATTAGCTTCCTCACTAATTGGTGTAGTAGTCACAGGAACAGATTTCTGTGATGAACTACTTTCCAATAAGGGAGCAGGTACAGTTACCTCATCAAGTTCTACTTTCCTCCCACTCACTTCTTTTGAAAGAAACCCCTTCTCTAGAAAGGATCCATTCTTAGCAACGAATGTCTTGCCTTCAGATCTGTGATAGAAGGTGTGCCCAATTGTCTCCTTTGGGTATCCTATGAAGACGCACTTCTCTGATTTGGGTTTGAGCTTATCAGGTTGAAACTTTTTCACATAAGCATTGCAACCTCGAACTTTAAGAAACGACAGCTTAGGTTTCTTGCCAAACCATAGTTCATACGGTGTCGTCTCAACGGATTTAGATGGTGCCCTATTTAACGTGAATGCAGCTATCTCTAATGCATAACCCCAAAACGATAGTGGTAGATCGGTAAGAGACATCATAGATCGCACCATATCTAATAAAGTACGGTTATGACGTTCGGACACACCATTATGCTGTGGTGTTCCAGGTGGCACGAATTTGTGAAACTATTCCACATTGTTTTAATTGAAGACCAAACTCGTAACTCAAATATTCGTCTCCGCGATCAGATCATAGAAACCTTATTTTCTTGTCACGATGATTTTCCACTTCACTCTGAAATTCTTTGAACTGTTCAAATGTTTCAGATTTATGTTTCATCAAGTAGATATACCCATATCTGCTCAAATCATCTGTGAAGGTCAGAAAATAACGATACCCGCCGCGAGCCTTAACACTCATCGGAACGCATACATCAGTATGTATTATTTCCAATAAGCCAGTTGCTTACTCCATTGTTCCAGAGAACGAAGTTTTAGTCATCTTGCCCATAAGGCATGGTTCGCAAGCATCAAGTGATTCATAATCAAGTGGTTCCAAAATCCCATCAGCATGGAGTTTCTTCATGCGATTTACACCAATATGACCTAAACGGCAGTGCCACAAACAAGTTGCACTATCATTATTAACTTTGCATCTTTTGGCTTCAATATTATGAATATGTGTATCACTACGATCGAGATCCAACAAACCATTTTCGTTGGTGTGTATGACCATAGAAGGTTTTATTCATGTAAATAGAACAACAATTGTTCTCTAACTTAAATGAATAATCGTATTGCAATAAATATGATCAAATCATATTCATGCTCAACGCAAACACCAAATAACACTTATTTAGGTTCAACACTAATCCCGAAAGTATAGGGAGTCTGCGATGATGATCATATCAATCTTGGAACCACTTCCAACACACATCGTCACTTCACCCTTAACCAGTCTCTGTTTATTCTGCAACTCCCGTTTTGAGTTACTAATCATAGTAACGGAACTAGTATCAAATACTTATGGGTTGCTATAAACACTAGTAAAGTGTACATCAATAACATGTATATCAAATATACCTTTGTTCACTTTACCATCCTTCTTATCCGCCAAATATTTGGGGCAGTTCCGTTTCCAGTGACCAGTTCCTTTGCAGTAGAAGCACTCAGTCTCAGGCTTAGGTCCATACTTGGGCTTCTTCACTTGAGCAGCAACTCGCTTGACGTTCTTCTTGAAGTTCGCCTTCTTCCCTTTTCCCTTTTCTTAAAACTAGTGGTCTTGTTAACTATCAACACTTGATGGTTTTCTTGATTTCTACCTTCGTCGATTTCAGCATCACGAAGAGCTTGGGAATCGTTTTTGTTATCCCTTGCATATTATAGTTCATCACGAAGTTCAACTAACTTGGTGATGGTGACTAGAGAATTCTGTCAATCACTATCTTATCTGGAAGATTAACTCCCACTTGATTCAAGCGATTGTAGTACCCAGACAATCTGAGCACATGCTCACTGCTTGAGCTATTCTCCTCCATCTTTTAGCTATAGAACTTGTTGGAGATTTCATATCTCTCAACTCGGGTATTTGCTTGAAATATTAAGTTCAACTCCTGGAACATCTCATATGGTCCATGACGTTCAAAACGTCTTTGAAGTCCTGATTCTAAGCCGTTAAGCATGGTGCACTAAACTATCAAGTAGTCATAATACTGAGCTAGCTAAACGTTCATAATGTCTGCATCTGCTCCTGCAATAGGTCTATCACCTAGCGGTGCATCAAGGACACAATTCTTCTGTGCAGCAATGAGGATAAATCTCAGATCACGGATCCAATCCGCATCATTGGTACTAACATCTTTCAACTTAGTTTTTCTCTAGGAACATATCAAAATAAACATAGGGAAGCAACAACACGAGCTATTGATCTACAACATAGATATGCTAATACTACCAGGACTAAGTTCATGATAAATTTAAGTTCAGTTAATCATATTACTTAAGAACTCCCACTTAGAAAGACATCCCTCTAATCTTCTAAGTGATCACGTGATCCAAATCAACTAAAGCATAACCGATCATCACGTGAAATGGAGTAGCTTTCAATGGTGAACATCAATATGTTGATCATATCTACTATATGATTCACGCTCGACCTTTCGGTCTCAGTGTTCCGAGGCCATATCTGCATATGCTAGGCTCGTCAAGTTTAACCTGAGTATTCTGCGTGTGCAAAACTGGCTTGCACCCGTTGTAGATGGACATAGAGCTTATCACACCTGATCATCACGTGGTGTCTGGGCACGACGAACTTTGGCAACGGTGCATACTCAGGGAGAACACTTTTATCTTGAAATTTAGTGAGAGATCATCTTATAATGCTACCGTCAATCAAAGCAAGATAAGATGCATAAAAGATAAACATCACATGCAATCAACATAAGTGATATGATATGGCCATCATCATCTTGTGCTTATGATCTCCATCTCCGAAGCACCGACATGATCACCATCATCACCGGCATGACACCTTGATCACCATCGTAGCATCGTTGTCGTCTCTCCAATCTTATGCTTCTACGACTATCGCTACCGCTTAGTGATAAAGTAAAGCATTACAGCGCAATTGCATTGCATACAATAAAGCGACAACCATATGGCTCCTGCCAGTTGCCGATAACTCGGTTATAAAACATGATCATCTCATACAATAAAATTTAGCATCATGTCTTGTCTATATCACATCACAACATGCCCTGCAAAAACAAGTTAGACGTCCTCTACTTTGTTGTTGCAAGTTTTACGTGGCTGCTACGGGCTTTAGCAAGAACCGTTCTTACCTATGCATCAAAACCACAACGATAGTTTGTCAAGTTGGTGTTGTTTTAACCTTCGCAAGGACCGGGCGTAGCCACACTTGGTTCAACTAAAGTTGGAGAAACTGACACCCGCCAGCCACCTGTGTGCAAAGCACGTCGGTAGAACCAGTCTCGCGTAAGCGTACGCGTAATGTCGGTCCAGGCCACTTCATCCAACAATACCGCCGAACCAAAGTATGACATGCTGGTAAGCAGTATGACTTATATCGCCCACAACTCACTTGTGTTCTACTCGTGCACAACATCAACGCATAAAACCTAGGCTCTAATACCACTGTTGGGGAATGTATTAATTTCAAAAAAATTCCTACGCACACGCAAGATCATGGTGATGCATAGCAACGAGAGGGGAGAGTGTTGTCTACGTACCCTCGTAGACCGAAAGCGGAAGCGTTAGCACAACGACGTTGATGTAGTCATACGTCTTCACGGCCCGACTGATCAAGCACCAAAACTACGATACCTCCGAGTTCTAGCACACGTTCAGCTCGATGACGATCCCCGGACTCCGATCCAGCAGAATGTCAGGGAAGAGTTCCGTCAGCACGACGGCGTGGTGACGATCTTGATGTTCTACTGTCGCAGGGCTTCGCCTAAGCACCACTACAATATTATCGAGGACTATGGTGGAGGGGGGCACCGCACATGGCTAAGAGATCAATGATCAATTGTTGTGTCCATGGGGTGCCCCCTGCCCCCGTATATAAAGGAGCAAGGGGGGAGGTGGCCGGCCTAGGAGGAGGGCGCACCAAGGGGGGAGTCCTACTCCCACCGGGAGTAGGACTCCTCCTTTCCTTGTTGGAGTAGGAGAGAAGGAAAGAGGAGGAGAGGAAGAAGGAAAAGGGGGCTGCACCCCTTGTCCAATTCGGACCAGAGGGGGGCCGCGCGCCTCCTTCCTTTTGGCCTCTCTCCTTTATTCCTGTATGGCCCAATAAGGCCCATATACTCTTCGGAGAATTCCCGTAACTCTCCGGTACTCCGATAAATACCCGAATCACTCGGAACCTTTCCGATGTCCGAATATAGTCGTCCAATATATCGATCTTTACGTCTCGACCATTTCGAGACTCCTCGTCATGTCACCGATCTCATCCGGGACTCTGAACTCCTTCGGTACATCAAAACTCATAAACTCATACTGTAACTGTCATCGAAACTTTAAGCGTGCGGACCCTACGGGTTCGAGAATAATGTAGACATGACTGAGACACGTCTCCGGTCAATAACCAATAGCGGAACCTGGATGCTCATATTGGCTCCCACATATTCTACGAAGATCTTTATCGGTCAAACCGCATAACAACATACGTTGTTCCCTTTGTCACCGGTATGTTACTTGCCCGAGATTCAATCGTCGGTATCTCAATACCTAGTTCAATCTCGTTACCGGCTAGTCTCTTTACTCGTTCCATAATACATCATCTCGCAACTAACTCATTAGTTGCATTGCTTGCAAGGCTTTAAGTGACGTGCATTACCGAGAGGGCCCAGAGATACCTCTCCGACAATCGGAGTGATAAATCCTAATCTCGAAATACGCCAACCCAACAAGTACCTTCGGAGACACCTGTAGAGCACCTTTATAATCAGCCAGTTATGTTGTGATGTTTGGTAGCACACAAAGTGTTCCTCCGGTAAACGGGAGTTGCATAATCTCATAGTCATAGGAGCATGTATAAGTCATGAAGAAAGCAATAGCAACATACTAAATGATCGAGTGCTAAGCTAACGGAATGGGTCAAGTCAATCACATCATTCTCCTAATGATGTGATCTTGTTAATCAAATGACAACTCATGTCTATGGCTAGGAAACATAACCATCTTTGATCAATGAGCTAGTCAAGTAGAGGCATAGTAGTGACACTCTGTTTGTCTATGTATTCGCACATGTATCATGTTTCCGGTTAATACAATTCTAGCATGAATAATAAACATTTATCATGAAATAAGGAAATAAATAATAACTTTATTATTGCCTCTAGGGCATATTTCCTTCAAGCGGAACCTGGATTCTCATATTGGCTCCTACATATTCTACGAAGATCTTTATCGGTCAAACCGCATAACAACATACGTTGTTCCCTTTGTCATCGGTATGTTACTTGCCCGAGATTCGATCGTTGGTATCTCAATACCTAGTTCAATCTCGTTACCGGCAAGTCTCTTTACTCGTTCCGCAATACATCATCCCACAACTAACTCATTAGTTGCATTGCTTGCGAGGCTTATAGTGATGTGCATTACCGAATGGGCCCAGAGAGATACCTCTCCGACAATCGGAGTGACAAATCCTAATCTCGAGATACGCCAACCCAACAAGTACCTTTGGAGACACTTGTAGAGCACCTTTATAATCACCCAATTACTTCTGACGTTTGGTAGCACACAGAGTGTTCCTCCGATAAATGGGAGTTGCATAATCTCATAGTCATAGGAACATGTATAAGTCATGAAGAAAGCAATAGCAACAAACTAAACGATCAAGTGCTAAGCTAACGGAATGGGTCAAGTCAATCACATCATTCTCCTAATGATGTGACCCCGTTAATCAAATGACAACTCTTTGTCTATGGCTAGGAAACATAACCATCTTTGATTAACGAGCTAGTCAAGTAGAGGCATACTAGTGACACTGTTTGTCTATGTATTCACACATGTATCATGTTTCCGGTTAATACAATTCTAGTATGAATAATAAACATTTATCATGATATAAGGAAATAAATAATAACTTTATTATAGCCTCTAGGGCATATTTCCTTCAGTCTCCCACTTGCAATAGAGTCAATAATCTAGATTACACAGTAATGATTCTAACACCCATGGAGCCTTGGTGTTGATCATATTTTGCTCGTGGAAGAGGCTTAGTCAACGGGTCTGCAACATTCATATTCGTATGTATCTTGGAAATCTCTATGTCTCCCACCCGGACTTGATCCCGGATGGAGTTGAAGCATCTCTTGATGTGCTTGGTTCTCTTGTGAAATCTGGATTCCTTTGCCAAAGCAATTGCACCAGTATTGTCACAAAAGATTTTCATTGGACCCGATGCACTAGGTATGACACCTAGATCGGATATGAACTCCTTCATCCAGACTCCCTCATTTGCTGCTTCCGAAGAAGCTATGTACTCCGCTTCACATGTAGATCCTTCTATGACGCTTTGTTTAGAACTGTACCAACTAATAGCCCCACCGTTTAATAAAAACATGTATCCATTTTGCGATTTAGAATCGTCTGGATCAGTGTCAAAGCATGCATCGACGTAACCATTAACGACGAGTTCTTTGTCACCTCCATAAATGAGAAACATATCCTTCGTCCTTTTCAGGTATTTCAGGATGTTCTTGACCGCTGTCCAGTGATCGACTCCTGGATTACTTTGGTACCTCCCTGCTAAAGTAATAGCAAGGCACACATCAGGTCTGGTACACAACATTGCATACATGATAGAGCCTATGGCTGAAGCATAGGGGGCATCTTTTATTTTCTCTCTATCTTCTGCAGTGGTTGGGCATTGAGTCTTACTCAACTTCACACCTTGTAACACATGCAAGAACCCTTTCTTTGCTTGATCCATTTTGAACTTCTTCAAAACTTTGTCAAGGTATGTGCTTTGTGAAAGTCCAATTAAGCGTCTCGATCTATCTCTATATATCTTGATGCCCAATATATAAGCAGCTTCTCCGAGATCTTTCATTGAAAAAATCTTATTCAAATATCCTTTTATGCTATCCAGAAATTCAATATCATTTCCAATCAACAATATGTCATCCACATATAATATCAGAAATGCTACAAAGCTCCCACTCACTTTCTTGTAAATACAGGCTTCTCCAAAAGTCTGTATAAAACCATAAGCTTTGATCACACTATCAAAACGTTTATTCCAACTCCAAGAGGCTTGCACCAGTCCATAAATGGATCGCTGGAGCTTGCACACTTTGTTAGCTCCCTTTGGATCAACAAAACCTTCCAGTTGCATCATATACAACTCTTCTTCCAGAAATCCATTCAGGAATGAATCTTTGACATCCATTTGCCAAATTTCATAATCAGAAAATGCAGCAATTGCTTACATGATTCGGACAAACTTAAGCATCGCTACGGGTGAGAAAGTCTCATTGTAGTCAATCCCTTGAACTTGTCGAAAACCTTTTGCAACAAGTCGAGCTTTATAGACAATAACATTACCGTCTGCGTCAGTCTTCTTCTTGAGGATCCATTTATTTTCAATGGCTTGCCGATCAACGGGCAAGTCAACCAAAGTCCACACTTTGTTCTCATACATGGATCCCATCTCAGATTTCATGGCCTCAAGCCATTTTGTGGAATCTGGGCTCACCATCGCTTCTTCATAGTTCGTAGGTTCGTCATGGTCTAGTAACATAACCTCCAGAACAGGATTACCGTACCACTCTGGTGCGGATCTTACTCTGGTTGACCTACGAGGTTCAGTAACAACTTGATCAGAAGTTTCATGATCATCATCATTAACTTCCTCACTAATTGGTGTAGGTGTCACAGGAACCTGTTTCTGTGATGAACTACTTTCCAAAAAGGGAGCAGGTACAGTTACCTCATCAAGTTCTACTTTCCTCCCACTCACTTCTTTCGAGAGAAACTCCTTCTCTAGAAAGATTCCAAATTTAGCAACAAAAGTCTTGCCTTCGGATCTGTGATAGAAGGTGTACCCAACAGTCTCTTTTGGGTGTCCTATGAAGGAACATTTCTTCGATTTGGGTTCAGGCTTATCAGGTTGAAGCTTTTTCACATAAGCATCGCAGCCCCAAACTTTAAGAAACGACAACTTTGGTTTCTTGCCAAACCACAGTTCATAAGGCGTCATTTCAACGGATTTCGATGGTGCCCTATTTAACGTGAATGCAGCTATCTCTAAAGCATAACCCCAAAATGATAGCAGTAAATCAGTAAGAGACATCATAGATCGCACCATATCTAGTAAAGTACGATTATGACATTCGGACACACCATTACGATGTGGTGTTCCGGGTGGCGTGAGTTGCGAAACTATTCCGCATTGTTTCAAATGAAGACCAAACTCGTAACTCAAATATTCTCCTCCATGATCAGATCGTAGGAACTTTATTTTCTTCTTATGATGATTTTCAACTTCACTCTGAAATTCTTTGAACTTTTCAAATGTTTCAGACGTACGTTTCATTAAGTAGATATACCCATATCTGCTTAAATCATCTGTGAACGTGAGAAAATAACGATACCCGCCGCGAGCCTCAATATTCATCGGACCACACACATCTGTATGTATGATTTCCAACAAATCTGTTGCTCGCTCCATAGTTCCAGAGAACGGCGTTTTTGTCATCTTGCCCATGAGGCACGGTTCGCAAGTACCGAGTGATTCATAATCAAGTGGTTCCAGAAGTCCATCAGAATGGAGTTTCTTCATGTGCTTTACACCGATATGACCTAAACGGCAGTGCCACAAATAAGTTGCACTATCATTATCAACTCTGCATCTTTTGGCTTCAATATTACGAATATGTGTATCACTACTATCGAGATTTAACAAAAATAGACCACTCTTCAAGGGTGCATGACCATAAAAGATATTACTCATATAAATAGAACAATCATTATTCTCTGATTTAAATGAATAACCGTTTCGCATCAAATAAGATCCAGATATAATGTTCATGCTCAACACTGGCACCAAATAACAATTATTCAGGTCTAAAACTAATCCCGAAGGTAGATGTAGAGGTAGCGTGCCGACCACGATCACATCGACTTTGGAACCATTTCCCACGCGCATCGTCACCTCGTCCTTATCCAATCTTCGCTTAATCCGTAGCCCCTGTTTCGAGTTGCAAATGTTAGCAACAGAACCAGTATCAAACACCCAGGTGCTACTGCGAGCATTAGTAAGGTACACATCAATAACATATATATCACATATACCTTTGTTCACCTTGCCATCCTTCTTATCCGCCAAATACTTGGGGCAGTTCCGCTTTCAGTGACCAGTCTGCTTGCAGTAGAAGCACTCAGTCTCAGGCTTAGGTCCAGACTTGGGTTTCTTCTCTTGAGCAACAACTTGTTTGTCGTTCTTCTTGAAGTTCCCCTTCTTCTTCCCTTTGCCTTTTTTCTTGAAATTGGTGGTCTTATTGACCATCAACACTTGATGCTCCTTCTTGATTTCTACCTCCGCGGCCTTTAGCATCGCGAAGAGCTCGGGAATTGTCTTATTCATCCCTTGCATATTATAGTTCATCAAGAATCTTTTGTAGCTTGGTGGCAGTGATTGAAGAACTTTGTCAATGACACTATCAACAGGAAGATTAACTCCCAATTGAGTCAAGTGATTATGATACCCAGACATTTTGAGTATATGTTCACTGACAAAACTATTCTCCTCCATCTTGCAGCTATAGAACTTATTGGAGACTTCGTATCTCTCAATCCGGGCATTTGCTGGAAATATTAACTTCAATTCCTGGAACATCTCATATGCTCCATGACGTTCAAAACATCGCTGAAGTCCCAGTTCTAAGCCGTAAAGCATGGCACACTGAACTATGGAGTAGTCATCAGCTTTACCCTGTCAAACGTTCTTAACGTTGTCAGCAGCATCTACAACAGGCCTGGCACCCAGCGGTGCTTCTAGGATGCAATTCTTCTGTGCAGCAATGAGGATAATCCTCAAGTTATGGACCTAGTCCGTGTAATTGCTAGCATCATCTTTCAACTTTGCTTTCTCAAGGAACGCATTAAAATTCAATGGAACGACAACACGAGCCATCTATCTACAATCAACATAGACAAGCAGGAAACTATCAGGTACTAAGTTCGTGATAAATTTAAGTTCAATTAATCATATTACTTAATAACTCCCACTTAGATAGACATCCCTCTAATCCTCTAAGTGATCACGTGATCCAAATCAACTAAACCAGGTCCGATCATCATGTGAGATGGAGTCACTAGTAGAAAAAGGGTCAAATGTGAAGCACATTAGTGCTGGTTTGAATTTGCGCCGTCACTAATGTGTCCATTAGTGTCGGTTCCAACGGCTAGGTGGGCGGACATCATTAGTACCGGTTCATGGTGAACCTTTAGCACCGGTTCGTGCCACAAACCGGTACTAAAGTGAGTGGTGGCAGGATGTTGTTAGTCCGGGGCCCCTCCAGCACCTTTAGTACCGGGTCGTATCACGAACCGGTACTAAAGGTCGTCCTACATAGACCCTTCATCCACCCGAGCTCACTCTGTTCTTCCCCTTTCCCCTCTCCTCTCTGTTATTTTCCCTCTTCCTCTCAAGCTCATCACACATTTTGCCCAAAATTTGTCAAGATTTGAAGGCCCCCATCCATTCAAATGATCACAAAGGTTAGCAACTTTGTCCTTTCATCTCTCATTGCTAGATTAGCTCGTGCAATGCTTTATTTAGTGATTGATTTTTGAGTTTAGTAATTTGGGAGGAATTATATATATGTGCTAGTATTTGATTTATATGCAATTTGAGGTCAAAAATAACACTTAGTTTGCATATGTAGGTGTGGTTTACTTAGTGCCTTCTAAATCTCCGTCGTAACCACCGTCGATCGCCCGCAACGTCCCGTCGCCGGCACCACCTTATGGTGAGCCTCTTGTTCATGAAGTTTTATATAAAAAATTGATGTTTTTGTGATTTGGATATATAGTTACTCATATAATTATCTTACCCATACGTTGTTTGTTATACATAGTGCCATGGTTTTGATATCCGTCCCCGTCGGCCCTCGTCCGGGTTATGATTCGGATGTGGTATATTCTCTTTTGAAACTATTCATTGCATTTTGTGTTTATGACAAATTATGCCCATCAAGTTGACATAGATATTTGTATGTAGGAGGTAGTTGAACCGGAAATTTGAACCGACCCTATTGTCGAGAGGTTAAATTTAGTTGAAAGAGAAAACGAGGATTTGAAGGAAAAATTGAAAAGAATTGAGGGGGAGAAGATGGAATTGGAGTTGCATGTTGCCAATGTCGTCGATGATCACAAGATTAAGATGGAGAAAATGCGCTTGAAGATTAGAAAGATTAGAAAATATGCCATTCATAGTGAGGCTTGGTATCATCATGCTGTTGGATCAATTGTTACCTTAGTTGCGATCTTGATCGCATTTGTTGTTGCATTTAAATTCTTTAGCTAGAGAGTTATTTGTTTGTTGCATTTAAGTGTTGTATGATCTTTATGTATGAACTTTATGTATTGTATTAATTTGGTGTTTTCGGTGCTGTGTATTGAAGATGAGCCAGCAATGCATGTACGATGACCGATGCTCTCCCGAGTTCATTAATGGCGTGCGTACTTTTCTTCTTGCGGCTGAGGCAAACAAGTGGGCGGATGGTTTTATGCCTTGTCCATGTGCTGGCTGTAAGAATGGTCACAATTACTCTATGTCAAGAACCATTCAGGTCCACCTGTTTGAGTCCAGTTTCATGCCCCACTATAATGTTTTGACCAAGCATGGAGAAAGAGGGGTTATGATGGAAGACAATGAAGAAGAAGAGGACGACGACAACTCTCCTGGCCATGGGTTCCCTGAATATGATGATACAACAATGAGGGAAGAAGCTGAGCCGGTAATGCGGGAAGAAGCTGAGCCGGCAATGCGGGAAGAAGCTGAAGAAGAGGCATCGGATGAGCCCGTTGATGATCTAGGTCGGGCCATTGCCCATGCAAAGAGAAACAACGCAAGTGATTTGGAGAATAAGAAGTTGCAGCGCATGTTAGAGGATCACAAAAAATTGTTGTACCCGAATGTCGTAGGTGACAAGAAAAAGCTGGGCACCGCACTGGAATTGCTACAATGGAAGGCAGAGAATGGTGTATCTGACAAGGGATTTGGAAAGTTGTTGGTAATGATAAAGAATATGATTCCAAAGGACAACGAATTGCCCGAGAGTACGTGTCGTGGTTCTAACTCTGACAGTGATGTAGGGGGGTATGTATGGAGAGGCTAGATCTTAGCTATGGAGGAGTTGTAAGCACACGAGGATTACGAGTTCAGGCCCTTCTCGGAGGAAGTAACAGCCCTACATCTCGGTGCCCGGAGGCGGTCGACTGAATTATGTGTGTACGAATAACAGGGGTGCGAACCCTTGATACTGAGGGGGGGGGTGGCTTATATAGAGTTTGCCAGGCCCCTCCAGCCCTCAGTAATGCAGGGTTTAAAGTACATTAAGATTGGGGGTTACTGGTAACGCCCCTAATAAAGTGCTATGATGACCATAAAAGCTACTTAATGACCGACCGTTTGCGTGCAGGGTAACTTTAGATCTCCTGGCAGTCGAGTGGTTGGATCTTGGTCGAGTGATTGCTTGGTGGTCGAGTGTCTTGAATCCATCGAATGGGATACCTCCAAGTCAATTGAAAGGTGACTTCTTCTAGGGATGTCCTTGGGTAGGGTACTTAGGACAGGTCCATGCCCCTACCCTAGGTACATAGATTCATCATTAGCCCCTAAATGGATCGAGGTTCAAGTGGGGAAGGAGTTGGGGATCTTGCCGACTGGTTCTTCATGTTATATGAACGTCTTGTTTTGGATCAATTGTCACGGATGACGTCGTCAACTTCTTTCAGTCGCCTTGATCCATTCTTGGCCTCTTGTCGAGTGAATTTCTTTACTTGTGAAGTTCCGAGTGACGGTGTGAAAGGGATCTTCTATTTGACGAGTTGTTCTGCGACCTGCAGATTTTGCAGGATTTGAATTTCGGGAAGCGCGCGGGACGGGGGCGGCCGTAGTAATCGGATGGGATAGGACGGAAGCTCCTCGATCCCCGTGCCACCTTTTTCGCCACGTACCGCGCGCGCCTGTCGCGGGATTTGACGGGATTGCCTGGGCCTACCAGTCAGCCACTTAGAAGCGACCACTTATAACCTGCCGGCTCGGGACCCCCGAACAGTGCGCCTTCACTTTTCCCCCTTCCTTCACAAGATCCTCCGCCACCTCCGCTCTCACCTTGGTGCCGTAGGTCTGTTCGAGCTTCGCCGGCGACGATGGTGAAGGAGAAGACGTCGGCTCTAGAGCGCGCAAAGAAGGCGGCGGTGCAAGGGAAGGGAAAGAAGTCAACTCGGGGCGGATCTTCCTCGAGGACTGCTCTGCCCAAGGATTGGATCCAGGGCGACTGGATGCCGTCAGCGATTCGGCAGGATGATCTCGATGATCTGGTCGAGGAGGGATTCATTCCCCACGAATCTGCGCGTCTCCCGGGGAAAGAAGTCGAACCCCAGCCTCTTGATGGTGAGTGTGTCCTCCTCACCACCCATATCGATCATGGATTCTCTCTGCCTCCTCATCCTTTTTTCCAGAGCTTCTTGAACTTCTTCGGAGCGCAGCTCCATCACTTTACTCCCAATTCTATTGTGTATCTTGCTGCTTTCGTTTCCTTGTGTGAAAACTTCTTGGGTTGCCGCCCCCATTGGGGACTCTTCAAGCACATCTTCACTTGCCGCTCTCAGTCGGTCAAGAAGGCCAAGTCAAGTGACGAACAAACGTAGGTGATCCAGCTGTGCGGGGGCCTGGCGATCCAGATGAGGGGAAAAAGTTCCTTTCCGTCTATCACTTTTCCCGAGTCAGTCTGTGGGTGGCAGTCGACTTGGTTTTACTGTAAAGACCAGGTGACCCCAGGACAGACGACTGGGCTTCCCCCTTTTTCTCTAAATCGAGCACAAAAACCTGCCTCTCTGAAAGTGACGCCGGAGGAAAAGGCGCAAGTCAAGGTGCTGGTCAGTCGAGTGGTTCAGCTTGTCTGTGAGGGTGTGACTGGCATGGACTTGTTGGAAGTCTTCCTTCGGAGGTGCATCCAACCGCTTCAGGCTCGTGACCACCCGATGTGGCTGTACTCGGGTCTCGAAGACACCACTCGGATTCACCCAGAGGAGGTCACCGACGAGATGTTGGAAGAGTGGCTGTCGAGTATCACAGGGAACAAGGACAACCCCCAAGGACCAAACATACGAAGTGGACAAGGTCTGACCTTGCGTTTCCGGCTGTGATCTTGCTTTCATTATTTGTTCTCTTTGGATCAGTCGATTGACTTTTGTCTTGTTTGCTGTCCTCTAGGCCATTACTGAGATGTACTCGACACCCAATGGAGCACAGGAGCAGGCTGAGGAAGGAGAGGCGAGCGGAGGCGAAAGTGGAGATGAGAGAGAAAAGTGGGAATCTGATAGCGAAGGAGAGGGGGATGACGACGACGACTCCAGTGAAGAGGAGGAGGAAGAAGTCGAACCTCCCCGCTCGGAACAGCGATCCAAGCTTACACACGACCCAGCGCGGGAACGTGGTAAGGCGACTGTCCCTGTTGGGCAGTCGTCAAAGCGCCCTCGGACCTCATCTCCAGCGCCGACAGAAAAAGCTCCCAAGCACCCACGCGCAACACCGTCCAAGCCGCCCAAGGCTCTTCCCAAGATGAAGATGACTGTCCCCACCATTTCTGGGTAATAGTAGAATTTGTTTTCCTTTGTTGAACGTGACAGACTCTTGGTTGACTCATTGAATAAGCTGACTGACTTTCGAAATTTGCAGTGCTACCACCTCGGAGATCTCCGCCAAGGACGATGATCAAGAGATGGAAGACGCTGTTACCTCCAACCCCGGTACGATTACTGATGCTCTGCTTTTAGTCGACTGGTGATTTCTTATAATTCCGGTCGATTGGATTTTTCTTGTAGCTCCTCCTCATGTCATTGACCTCCCTGATGATGATGACGAAGCGTCGCTGAGGGCGCGAAGGAACAGGAGGGCGCCGGCTGGCAAGACCCCACAAAGCACTCCGGCGCCTGAGGCCATAGTCCGGGAGGGTGGTGATACCACTCGGGCTTCTGTGACCTTCGTTGAACCTCTGACGAGTGTCCGGCCTTCGACGTCGACTGCAAATCCGCCTTCGCTTTTTGCCACACACCACGTCCCTAAGGACCAAGTGGGTGCCGCTAAAGAGGCTATACGCCAGGCGGGGATCATGATGGAGCAAGTGAAGGTGGTTCGAGAAGCCAGCCAAGCAGCTTATGACGCGAGTTCAGCTCTTTAGAGCAACGTCCAGGTCAGTCGATTCACCGCTTATTCTGTTAGGATATGCTATCTGAAGAATCTCTTTTTCGAAGATCTTTATATCTGTACACCCACTGGGTGTGTCTATTAATCTTTTTGACGAGTGGGGGCACGCTAAGTGCACCCACTGGGTGTAGTCCCCGAGACTACGGTGGACTGCTGGTAGTCGACTGTAGTCTTTATATTGTGTTGCTTTAGTTGAACTTCTTCACTCGGTCTGGTCAGACCATGTCGAATGGAACTATACACGGTCGACTGCGGGCAGTCGATTTTTTTTGGTTGAACCAGTGGGGGCACGCTGAGTGCACCCACTGGGTGTAGTCCCCGAGACTACTGTCGAATGTTTTTGATTCGGCTGTAGTCTTAGTAACGCCATCATTGTCTCTTGGTTACTCGGAAGCAACTTATCTTGGATGTCTGTCGACTGATTTTTCGCAGAAATCCTGCGAACTTGTGGCTCGCTACACTGAGTTGGAGAACAAACAGATCCAACTGAACCTTGACTTGAAGCTTGCTCAGGAGAACTTGCAGAAGGCGAGGGACGAAGCAAAAGGTATGGCTGGTGAGCTTTTGTCGACTGTCCTTTCTTTCTGGCCATCCTCGATGTTGATCTCACTTGCTGTTTCGCAGACAACATGGAGGAGGCTCTGAAGAAGAAGGATCGAGACCTTGCCGAAGTGCAGAAGGAGGCCCTGAACAAAACGAAGCTTGCTGAAGAAAAACTGGCTTCAGTCGGTACTCTTGAAAAGGAAAACTCCAGGCTGAAAACTGCTCTCGACACGGCTAATCGAGAGGTCAGCCGTTTGAAGAATGGCAATATAGCCCTGAATGACAAGGCAAGTGAACTGGCGGGGAAGAGGAACGATCTGGAGGCTTATCTCGGTGGACTCACCAAGAAGCTGTTCGTCATGCTCGAGGGTAATTACTCCGGCCCGACTGACTTGCAGTTACCAAACCTGCATAGAGCCACTGACTTATCCTTGAATTGTGTTTACAGAATTCTGCAAGAACTTCGAAGAGGAGACCAGTCGAGTGGAGACAGACTTGGACCCCACCAATTCTCCAGTGAAGGACGAGGCTGCTATGAACGTGCTCCGACTGGAATCTCGTGTTGCCGGCATTGTTGACTATCTTGCTCGGTTGAAGGTTGCGATGTCGTGGATCGACACGTCGCTCTGGCCTAGGACGACGCTTCAGAATGACCTCGAGTCCCTGATGACTCAACTGAATGAAGTCCCAGGTCGAGTGGCGGAATGGAAGAAATCTTCTGCTAGATGTGGCGCTGACGTCGCTCTGTCTCTGGTTCGCGTCCACTGCAAGGAGGCGCGAGAAGAAAAGTTGGCCGCCATCCAAGTTGCCAATACCAGGAAGCACAACTTTCAAGACTTCATGGAGACTTTCATTGCTGCTGCCACCCGCATTGCAGACGGGATCGACTTGGACGAGTTCGTCGCCCCTTCCAGTCCTCCGCCTGAGGAATAAAAACTTTTATGCTTCACTTTAAATTTGCCTCGGAATGCCGAGTGGATTTTGTAACCGTTAAACTCTGTCGAGCTGGAGGCTCGAGTACTTTGATCTGCGGTCTAGGACCTTTGGATCTTATCTGAACTTGATTTATCGTTGAATATCTTCATGAATTATCTATCGAGTGGAACTTGTTCTTCACTCGAAATAACTTTGTATTTGTGGTGCAGCTCTGAAGGAGAAGGTAGCAGTCGATTTGCACCTCGTCGTCCTTGCGGATTGGGATGTGTTCCGTACTTAGGCGAGCACTGGGCTGCAGCTAAGCCCCCGAGTGGAAGGTCTGCTCTCCACTCGGTAGGATTTTAAAAACTTAGGCGAGTACTGGACTACAGCTAAGCCCCCGAGTGGGAGGTATGCTCTCCACTCGGTAGGATTTTTTCAAACTTAGGCGAGTACTGGACTGCAGCTAAGCCCCCAAGTGGGAGGTCTGCTCTCCACTTGGTAGGATTTTTTCAAACTTAGGCGAGTACTGGACTGCAGCTAAGCCCCCGAGTGGGAGGTCTGCTCTCTACTCGGTAGGATTTTTTCAAACTTAGGCGAGTACTGGACTGCAGCTAAGCCTCCGAGTGGGAGGTCTGCTCTCCACTCGGTAGGATTTTTTCAAACCTAGGCGAGTACTGGACTGCAGCTAAGCCCCCGAGTGGGAGGTTTGCTCTCCACTCGGTAGGATTTTTTAAACACTTAGGCGAGCACTGGGCTGCAGCTAAGCCTCCGAGTGGGAGTCTGGCTCGCCACTCGGTAGGATTTTTAAACACTTAGGCGAGCACTGGGCTGCAGCTAAGCCTCCGAGTGGGAGGTTTGCTCTCCACTCGGTAGGATTTTTAAACACTTAGGCGAGCACTGGGCTGCAGCTAAGCCTTCGAGTGGGAGTCTGGCTCACCACTCGGTAGGATTTTTAAATACTTAGGCGAGCACTGAGCTGCAGCTAAGCCTTCGAGTGGGAGTCTGGCTCGCCACTCGGTAGGATTTTTAAATACTTAGGCGAGCACTGAGCTGCAGCTAAGCCTCCGAGTGGGAGTCTGGCTCACCACTCGGTAGGATTTTTAAACACTTAGGCAAGCACTGGGCTGCAGCTAAGCCTCCGAGTGGGAGTCTGGCTCGCCACTCGGTAGGATGTTTTAAACACTTGGGCGAGCACTCGGGGGGCTCCACGTAGGTAACACTGGGAGACGGCTAACTACCCGAGTGGGAGTCTGGCTCACCACTCGGTAGGATTTTTAAATACTTAGGCGAGCACTGAGTTGCAGCTAAGCCTCCGAGTGGGAGTCTGGCTTGCCACTCGGTAGGATTTTTAAATACTTAGGCGAGCACTGAGCTGCAGCTAAGCCCCCGAGTGGGAGTCTGGCTCACCACTCGGTAGGATTTTTAAACACTTAGGCGAGCACTGGGCTGCAGCTAAGCCTCCGAGTGGGAGTCTAGCTCGCCACTTGGTAGGATGTTTAAACACTTGGGCGAGCACTGGGCTGCAGCTAAGCCTTCGAGCGGGAGTCTGGTTCGCCACTCGGTAGGATTTTTAAACACTTAGGCGAGCACTGGGCTGCAGCTAAGCCTCCGAGTGGGAGTCTGGTTCGCCACTCGGTAGGATTTTTAAACACTTAGGGGAGCACTGGGCTGCAGCTAAGCCTCCGAGTGGGAGCCTGGCTCACCGCTCGGTAGGATTTTTAAACACTTAGGCGAGCACTAAGCCGCAGCTAAGCCTCCGAGTGAGAGTCTGGCTCGCCACTCAGTAGGATTTTTAAACACTTAGGCGAGCACTGGGCTGCAGCTAAGCCTCCGAGTGGGAGTCTGGCTCACCACTCGTTAGGATTTTTTTTACAAACTTAGGCGAAACGGATTCGCAGCTAAGCCACCCACTAGGTGATTTCACATGCAAACAAAAGCGACAACAATTATAGGAAAAAATTTAACGCTCTTGTCTTTGATAAATAGACTACAGAAGTTTTTCTTATTACATCTCATCCGAGTGAGAATTCAAGTGTAAAAGGGGCGGAGCAATTCTGCATTCCAAGCTCGTGGCTCATCGATCTGGCGATCGACATTGTAAAGGTGATACGCTCCATTGTGGAGGACTCTGGTGGCGATGAAGGGACCTTCCCAAGTAGGAGCGAGCTTGTGTGGTTTCTGTTGATCCACTCGGAGGACCAAATCTCCTTCTTGGAAGGCTCGACTCTTCACATTTCTGGCATGGAATCGACGCAAGTCTTGCTGATAAATGGTCGATCGGATCATAGCCATTTCTCTTTCTTCTTCCAGGAGGTCGAATGTGTCTTGCCGGGCTTGTTCTGCTTCATCTTCGGTATAAAGCTCGACTCGGGGTGCATTGTGAAGTAGATCACTCGGCAGGACTGCTTCCGCTCCGTAAACCAGAAAGAACGGAGTTCTTCCAGTCGACCGATTCGGGGTGTCCTCAATCCCCACAGAACTAACGGAAGCTCGTCGACCCAAGCGCCTGCTGCGTGCTTGAGATCACGCATCAGCCGAGGCTTTAGTCCTTTGAGAATCAGACCATTTGCCCTTTCTGCTTGTCCATTCGACTGGGGGTGGGCGACCGATGCGTAGTCGACTCATGTGCCTTGAGAGGCGCAAAAAGCTCTGAACTTGTCTGAATCAAAGTTTGACCCATTGTCGGTGATGATGCTATGTGGGACTCCATATCTGAATGTTAACTCTTTGACGAAACTGATAGTAGTGCAAGCATCAAGATTCTTGATAGGCTTAGCTTCAATCCATTTGGTAAACTTGTCGACTGCCACAAGCACATGTGTGAAACCGCTCCTGCCTGTTCTCAATGGGCCAACCATGTCCAGTCCCCAAACAGCGAAGGGCCAGACGAGTGGAATGGTCTTCAGGGCCGATGCGGGCTTGTGCGACATGTTGGAGTAGAACTGGCACCCTTCACACCTGTCGACTATCTCTTTTGCCATTTCATTCACTCTTGGCCAGTAAAATCCCGCTTGGTATGCTTTAGCCACAATGGTCCGAGAGGACGCATGATGACCACAGGTCCCCGAGTGGATATCATCAAGGATTATCTGACCTTCTTCTGGTGTTATACACTTCTGACCGACTCCAGTCGCGCTTTCTCTATACAACTGTCCCTTTATGACTGTAAAGGCCTTGGATCGACGGACGATCTGTCGAGCCTCTTCTTCGTCCTCCGGGAGTTCCTTTCTCAGGATATACGTGATGTATGGTATCGTCCAGTCGGGGGTGATTGCCAAAACTTCCATGATTAGGTCAACCACTGCCGGAATTTCAACTTCAGTCGGATCTGTGGCACTCTTTGGCTGCAGGGCTTCATCTGTAGAAGGATCTTCTTGGACTGATGGCGAGTGGATGTGTTCCAAAAACACATTGCTGGGGATGGCTTCTCTTTTGGAGCCTATCTTTGCCAAATCATCAGCCGCTTGATTTTTCAGTCGGGGGATGTGATGAAGCTCTAACCCCTCGAATTTCTTCTCTAACTTTCTCACTACATTGCAATAACCAGTCATAGCTGGACTTCTGACGTCCCACTCCTTCATCACCTGATTAACCACCAAATCTGAGTCGCCATAGACCATGAGGCAACGGACGCCGAGTGAAATGGCCATGCACAACCCATACAAAAGTGCTTCATATTCTGCTTCGTTATTGGAGGAATCGAAGTGAATCTGGAGAACATATCTGAGCTTATCTCCTCGGGGGGAAACCAATACTACCCCAGCATCGGAACCATTCAACATCTTAGATCCATCGAAGAACATGGTCCAGTGCTCCGAGTGAACTTGAGTTGGAAGTTGCTGTTCGATCCACTCGGCGACGAAATCTGCAATTGCTTGGGACTTGATAGCTTTCTTTGCCTCAAACTTGATATCTAGGGGAAGAAGTTCAATCGCCCATTTGGCCACTCGACCAGTTGCATCTCTGTTGTGCAAAATCTGTGATAGTGGAGCGTCGCTGACGACTGTAATGGAATGATCAGAGAAGTAATGTGCAACCTTCTTCGTGGTCATATAAATCCCATATACAAGCTTCTGGTAATGAGGATATCTTTGCTTTGAAGGAGTCAAAACTTCAGAAACATAATATAATGGGCGCTGAACTTTGAAGGCCTTTCCTTCTTCTTCCCGCTCGACCGTAAGTATTGTACTGACAACTTGTCCTGTGGCTGCAATGTAAATCAGCAAAGGCTCCTTGCTGATTGGGGCAGCAAGCACCGGCTGGGTGGAGAGCAGAGCTTTGAGCTCTGTAAACGCTGCATCATCTTCTGGAGTCCACTCGAACTTCTTGGACTTCTTCATCAGTCGATAAAGAGGCAATGCCTTTTCACCGAGGCAAGAGATGAATCGACTTAAAGCGGCCAAGCATCCTGTAATCTTCTGGACGTCATGCACACGCACAGGACGTTTCATCCGGAGTATAGTACCAATTTTTTCAGGATTGGCGTCGATTCCCCGTTTGGAAACGAGAAAACCGAGTAACTTCCCACCTGGAACTCAGAATGTGCACTTTGACGGATTGAGCTTGATATCATACCTCCTGAGGTTGGCAAAGGTTTCAGCAAGGTCAGTTAGCAGGTCGGAATCCTTCCGTGACTTGACCACAATATCATCCATGTATGCCTCCACATTCCGACTAATTTGAGTGAGCAAACACTTCTGAATCATCCTCATGAACATGGCTCCGGCATTCTTGAGGCCGAACGGCATGGTGACATAACAGAAGCACCCGAATGGAGTGATGAAAGCTGTTTTGATCTCGTCGGGCCCGTACAAACGGATCTAATGGTACCCGGAATAGGCGTCTAGAAAAGACAAACGCTCACATCCCGCAGTCGAGTCAACTATCTGGTCGATGCGGGGGAGAGGAAAATGATCTTTCGGGCAGGCCCGATTGATATGCTTGAAATCAATGCACATGCGAAGTGACTTGTCCTTCTTGGGGACCATGACAACATTGGCGAGCCACTCAGAGTGGTAAATTTCTCAGATGAACTCCGCTGCTAAGAGCCGAGCCACCTCCTCGCCAATGGCCTTCCTCTTCTGGACGGCGGACCGTCGAAGATGTTCTTTCATAGGTTTAAATTTTGGGTCGACTCGTAGACGGTGCTCAGCCAGCCCCCTGGGAACTCCAGGCATGTCAGCAGGCTTCCATGCGAAGATGTCCCAGTTCTCACGGAGGAACTGGATGAGCGCTTCTTCCTATTTGGAGTCGACCGTCGTTGAGATCAGCGTTTGGATCGGTCGGGTGAATGTGAACTGCATTCGTTTCACCGGACGACTGAAAAGCTGATTCTGAAGCAGGCTTCTTAGCTCGTAGCAACTCACTCGGATCTGTAGTCTTCTGATACTCTTGCAGCTCGACCACTGCCATCTGAGCGTTAGCAATCTTTGAGCCTTTCTGAAAACACTCTTTTGCTTTCTTCCGATTGCCTGTAACAGTGATCACACCTTTGGGACCAGGCATCTTCAATTTGAGATACACATAACATGGTCGAGCCATGAAGCGTGCATAAGCTGGCCTGCCCAAAATAGCGTGATAAGCACTTTGGAAATCCACAACTTCGAATGTCAACTTTTCCTTGCGGTAATTCTTGGAATCACCGAAAACCACATCAAGAGCAATTTGGCCGAGTGACTCGGCTTTCTTCCCAGGAATGACTCCATGGAAACTCATGTTACTGGTACTGAGCCTGGACATCGGAATGCCCATCCCTTTCAATGTTTCTGCATACAGTATGTTCAAACCGCTGCCTCCATCCATCAGGACTTTGGTCAGTCGAGTGCCTTTGACAACTGGGTCGATCACCAGAGCTTGCCTCCCAGGGGTGGCAATGTGCGTAGGGTGATCAGACTGGTCGAATGTGATGGCAGTCTGGGACCACTTCAGATAATTGGGTGTTGTCGGAGCAACCATATTTACCTCACGGTTAATAACCTTCAGTCGACTTTTGCTCTCAACATCAGCAAAAATCATCAGGGTGGAATTGACCTGGGGGTACCCATCGTCACTATCTTCCTTGTCCTCAACTTTGTCCGACTCCTTTTCCTTATCTTTGCACTGCTTGCCCTGAAACTGCTGGATCAGAAGCCGACACTGTCGAGTGGTATGCTTTGGGTAAATGAGTTTACCCTCTTCATCTTTCTTGGTGTGGATGTGACATGATAGATCCAAAACATCATTTCCATCTTGGTCTTTAACTTTCTTGGGGTTCCAAGGTCCTTTGGGTTTTCCCTTAAATTTTCCCTGGGTTACGGCCAGGGCCTCCCCAGGAGCGGCTGGCTCGGCTTTCTGCTTCTGTTTCCGACTGGAATTTCCTCCGGTTTCCTGGGCGACTGCTTTATGCTTGCCACTCTGGAGTCGACCCTCATCTTCACCATTAGCGTATTTCGTGGCAATCTCCATCATCTAATTCAGAGACATCTCTCCGGTTCGACCGAACTTCAGATTCAATTCTCTGTACTTAACGCCTTCTTTAAAGGCACAAACTGCTTGATGGTCAGGCACATTTTCCACCGAGTGATGTAACATGATCCATCTCTGGATGTAATCCCTCAAAGTTTCATTCGGCTTCTGCACACAAGACCGCAGTTCCGTCAGTCCTGCTGGTCGCTTGCATGTGCCCTCAAATGTGGTGACGAACACTCCCGAGAGATCTTCCCAAGTGTAAATGCTGCTAGGTGCTAACTGGTTTAGCCACGCTCTGGCCGAGACCACTTCATCATTGCCGCCGCCAATCTGGACAGCCACTCGGTAGTCCTCAAGCCAAGTATCAGGCTTGGACTCGCCAGTGAACTTACCGACTCCAGTCGCCAACCTGAAATTGGGAGGAATCACAGCAGCCCTGATGTCTCTACTAAAGCACTCTGGCCCCGAAACATGTACTCTGCTGCTGGCAGGCGCATCTTTGTCGTGGCCTTCTCGGTGAGCCCTGTTCCTGTCGACCAGACCTTGGATGAGGATGGATCTCACGTCAAAGCCTGGCCCTCGGGGGTCGACTGGAATCCTTTGCCCACCACTATGAGGGCGCCTGTCATCCTGCTGGCGAGGCACATACGACCCGCTCCTCGGGGGAGGCGTGGGCACTCGAGTCGACCGTCACGTTCGACTCGATGATCATACTGCTCATGGTTCCCATACTGGTCACGCCGGTCTCCACGTCCCTCACGCCTCGGGGGCGATCTCGGGCTGTGAGCCGACTGGACCGTGTCCGTAGCAATGGATCTGCTGTGAATTCTGTTCCGCGACTGAGAAACAGCGGAATTCTGATCTCCTGCTGCCCGGAGTAACGCTCTGATCTGCAGCAAGCCTCTGCCAGCCTCCGACTGGGAAGGCTGAATCGACTCCGCTATACGGGCCGCAGCTGCTAAATTCTGAATCGGAGCCCGATATACCTGCGGGGGCGGGAAGAGCTGACATCGACTGGATTCGGGAACCCGTTGTCGCGCCCACTCGTCGAGTGCTCGCTGGAGGTTCTCCAGTCGAGTGCGCTCAGCCAAGTTTGCCAGGCGCGCGTCCTCCAAGGCGCGAGCTTCGGGGGTTTCTCCAACGATAGGAGTGTGCAGTGCATCCATGTTCCGGCGGCGAAATTCTTCTCTCTGCAGCGACGTGAGAGGCTCCGGAAGATACTCCTCATGGGGACGCGACGGGTCGCCTCCTCCTGTGCCTCCGTCGGTGCGGGTAAAACCGGGGGGACTGGGCGGTCCATGGACCATCAGAACCTCCGCCGCCGGATCGTTGCTGTCGCACTCGGATGCGGTCTGTTCGGAGCCAGTCGACAGGTCGAACAGGCCGTAGAGGGATCTGTCGGGCTCAACCGCCGCGACTTGAGTGATGGCCGACTGACAGGCCACCGCGTGTCTCACCCACTGCTGAAGTCTCGACTGACCGGAGCGCTTGCGCCGACGGGAAACGGGGAGGCAGGACAGCACAGGAGTCGACCGATAAGGGGTCGACGGTTGCCGCAGGAGATCGCCGCGGATGCACGCGCGAAAGTGCGTTGCCCCGCGGGCAGGGAGTGCGTCCACGTTGAGCGGAGCCTCCTGAAGCCAGGCGGAGTCGTCGGCGATGAACGTGAGCGCGCCGAGATGGATCTCGCGGCCCTCCACCAAAACTCCATCGAAAACCATGATGATTCGGGTCGGAAAAGATCGCAACTCCTCCAACAAAACGCTAAAACACCTGCCCCACGGTGGGCGCCAACTGTCGTGGTTCTAACTCTGATAGTGATGTAGTGGGGTATGTATGGAGAGGCTAGATCTTAGCTATGGAGGAGTTGTAAGCACAAGAGGATTACGAGTTCAGGCCCTTCTCGGAGGAAGTAACAGCCCTACGTCTCGGTGCCCGGAGGCGGTCGACTGAATTATGTGTGTACGAATAACAGGGGTGCAAACCCTTGATACTGAGGGGGGTGGCTTATATAGAGTTCGCCAGGCCCCTCCAGCCCTCAGTAATGCAGGGTTTAAAGTACATTAAGATTGGGGGTTACTGGTAACGCCCCTAATAAAGTGCTATGATGACCATAAAAGCTACTTAATGACCGACCGTTTGCGTGCAGGGTGACTTTAGATCTCCTGGCAGTCGAGTGGTTGGATCTTGGTCGAGTGATTGCTTCGTGGTCGAGTGTCTTGAATCCGTCGAATGGGATACCTCCAAGTCGATTGAAAGGTGACTTCTTCTAGGGATGTCCTTGGGTAGGGTACTTAGGACAGGTCCATGCCCCTACCCTAGGTACATAGATTCATCAGTACGTACGAAGCAAAGAAGGCTGTCTGCCCTCTAGGTTTAGAGGTGCAGAAGATACATGCATGCCCTAATGATTGCATCCTCTACCGCGGTAAGTACGAGGATTTGAACGCTTGCCCGGTATGCGGTGCATTGCGCTATAAGATTAGCCGCGATAACCCTGGTGATGTCGAGGGCGAGTGCCCTAGGAAGAAGATTCCTGCCAAGGTGATGTGGTATGCTCCTATAATACCACGGTTGAAACGTTTGTTCCAAAACAAAGAGCATGCCAAGGCGATGCGATGGCACAGAGAAGACCGTAAGAAAGACGGAAAGTTGAGAGTACCCGCTGACGGGTCGCAGTGGAGAAAAATCGAAAGAAAGTACGGGAAGGAGTTTGCAGATGACGCAAGGAACATATGGTTTGGTCTAAGCGCAGATGGCATTAATCCTTTTGGGGAGCAGAGCAGCAACCATAACACCTGGCATGTGACTCTATGTTTGTATAACCTTCCTCCTTGGTTATGCATGAAGCGGAAGTTCATTATGATGGCAGTGCTCATCCAAGGCTCTAAGCAACCCGGCAACGACATTGATGTGTACCTAAGGCCACTAGTTAAAGAACTCTTACAAATGTGGAATGGAACAGGTGTACGTGCGTGGGATGAGCACATGGGGGAAGAATTTGACCTAAAGGCGTTGCTGTTCGTGACCATCAATGATTGGCCTGCTCTCAGTAACCTTTCAGGACAGACAAACAAGGGATACCGCGCATGCATGCGCTGTTTGGACGATACCGACAGTATATATTTGGCTAATTGTAAGAAGAATGTGTACCTGGGACATCGTCGATTTCTTCCGAGCCGGCATCCCGTAAGAAAGAAAGGCAAGCATTTCAAATGTGAGGCGGATCACCAGACGAAGCCTCGCCACCGTACTGGTGTTGATGTACATGATATGGTCAAGGATTTGAAGGTGGTCTTTGGAAAGGGTCCTGGTGGACAACCTGTTCCGAATGACGCTGACGGACGCGCACCCATGTGGAAGAAGAAATCTATATTTTGGGACCTGCCCTATTGGAAAGACCTAGAGGTCCGCTCCGCAATCGACGTGATGCACGTGACGAAGAATCTTTGTGTGACCCTGCTTGGCTTCTTGGGCGTGTATGGCAAGACAAAAGATACACCTGAGGCATGGGAGGACCAACAACGTATGCACGGAAAAGACGACATACATCAGGGTCATGCAAGCTACGCTCTTACCAAAGAAGAGAAGGAAATCTTCTTTGAATTCCTGCTCAGTATTAAGGTACCGTCTGGCTTCTCATCTAATATAAAGGGAATACTAAACATGGCAGAGAAAAAGTTCCAGAACTTGAAGTCTCATGACTGCCACGTGATTACGACGCAACTGTTTCCGGTTGCATTGAGGGGGCTTCTACCGGAAAACGTTCAATTAGCCATTGTGAAGCTATGTGCATTCCTCAATGCAATCTCTCAGAAGGTAATCGATCCAGAAATCATACCAAGGTTAGAGAATGATTTGGTGCAATATCTTGTCAGTTTCGAGTTGGTGTTCCCACCATCCTTCTTCAACATCATGACGCACGTCCTAGTTCACCTATGCGAAGAGATTGACGTTTTGGGTCCTGTATTTCTACATAATATGTTCCCCTTTGAGAGGTTCATGGGAGTCTTAAAGAAATATGTTCATAACCATGCTAGGCCAAAAGGAAGCATCTCCAAGGGCCATGAATATGAGGAGGTCATTGAGTTTTGTATTGACTTTATTCCTGAACTTAAGCCGATTGGTGTTCCTGAATCGCGGTATAAGGGCAGACTTGATGGAAAAGGCATGCTAGGAGGGGAACAAATAATATGTATGGACGGACATTCTCTCATGAAGCACACTACACAGTTCTACAGAATTCGGCCTTGGTGGCTCCATATATGGATGAACACAAGAATTTGCTACGCTCCAAACACTCGGAGTGGTCTGATGACTGGATTACACGTGAACAAACCAGGAGTTTCACCAGTTGGTTGCAGACACGTACCATGCATGACGCCTCTATTGAAGATGTCATGTACTTGCTGTCCCAGTTACCATCTTCGAATATAATGACTTTCAAAGGGTACGAGATAAATGGTAATACATTTTACACGATCGCCCAAGATAAGAGCCAACCAAAACAGTGGTGTCCGCTTTGATGCAGAAACCAAGACATGAAAGGAAACATATTATGGTTATATACAGGACATATGGGAACTTGACTATCGAGGTGGTTTGAAGGTCCCTTTGTTTCGGTGCAAATGGGTCAATATGACACGAGGCTGGGTAACGGAAGACCCGCAGTACGGAATGACAACAGTGGATCTCAACAATCTTACGTATGCAGACGAACCATTCGTCCTAGCCAATGATGTGGCACATGTTTTCTATGTGAAGGACATGTCTACCAAGCTGAGAAAAACAAAAGATAAGGAAGCGAATGCATCGTACGATGAGCCAAAGCGCCACATAGTTCTTTCTGAGAAGAGAAACATCGTGGGAGTGGATGACAAGACAGACATGTCAGGAGATTATGAAATGTTTGATGAAATTGCTCCATTCACAGTGAATATTGACCCGAGCATCCAGTTAAATGATGAAGATTTTCCATGGCTACGGCGCAAAGGGACACACGCGAAGAAAAAGTTCCACACCCAAAGATCTGGGATGTGATCGGCTTCACTATCATCACTTTCTTCTGTGTTTCACACCCAGGAGGGAATCTCTGTAATAGTTAGGGTAGCTAGTTATGTGTTTTGGCATTTGAAACGCGAAGAAATTTTATGTGCAAGCAAATTCTTTCATGCATTTACTAATTTTTTCAACTAAATGACCCTGAAATTGAAAAGCATTTCAAATGAACTCAGAAAAGGTTGAAAGTTGGCATGGTATCATAATTTTACCCATATAGCATGTGCAAAAAAGTAGAGAGGATTACCGCAAAAACTGGATGCACTTCGTGTACAAAATGGACAATCTCTTTCGAAGTATGAGGGTTTCGGACAAAAACTCATCCATTACAAAGGCATTTCATTTTTTAAATAACCTAAGCATTACCAAATTGAATATAATGATAAAACACACTAATATTAAACATAAGAAAAAAGAATCACTGAAAAATCTATTTTCAAAGTTAAGTTATTCACAAACTAGTGATTCACACAAATTTCAAATAATTCAAAATTTAAACTATTCAAATTTGTAAACTACCGGTACTAACAGAAAGTTTGTAATTTTTTGTACCTAAAGCAAAAATATTCACAAAGAAACTCTAAATATAGCAAAAAGCAACTCAAAAATAAATAAAACAAAAATAAATAAAGCAAAAAAATAAGAAAAAACCCACCTACTGGGCCACAGCGGCCTGCATACGACTAGAAACCCAAATTCTAGTTGGGCCAGGATGCAGGCCCGCTAGCCCAGTAGGCCCAACAGGGCATCGCAACAGAGGTAGGCCCAGAAGGCCTGCTTAAGAGAGGAGCTCGAGACAGCAGCGGCGACAGGGCTTATAAGCAGGTGCGAGTGCCCCTCGGCTAGCGAGGTGGGACTAAACTTCTGCGCCCCTCACCTGGCAGCGCACACCCTTTAGTACCGGGTCGTGGCTCCAACCGGTACTAAAGGGGGTCTTTAGTACCGGTTGGCGCCACGACCCGGTACTAAAGGGGGTGCGGTTCCCGCCGCTTCGCCTGGCCAAAACAGACCTTTAGTAGCGGTTGGTGGCTTCAACCGGTACTAAAGGTGGGTTCTATATAAGGAAACACTTCAAAAAATTTGTCAGTTTCTCATCTCTCCCTCTGCTTCTTTCTCCTCTGCCCCGTCGCCGCCGCCCCTCGTCGCCGCCCCCATCGCCGTCCGTCGCCGTCCCCGTCGCCGTCCGTCACCGTCCCCGTCGCCGTCGCCGTCCGTCATCGTCGCCGTCGTCCCCGCCGCCGTGCCCCGGCCCGTCCTCCCGTCATCCCCGCCCGGCCCGTCCCCGTCCCTTTCGTCGCCGCCCCGTCCCCGTCGCCGCCCCCCGTCGTCGCGCCTCGCCGGTGAGCTCCTGCCCCGGCCGCCAACCACACACACACACAGACACACACACGCACACATTGTTATAGAATTGTTAGCAATCTTTCTGTTTTTTAGTTATAGGATTATTAGAAATGTTAGTTATATAGAAATGTTTTTTAGTTATAGAAATATTAGAAATGTTAGTTATATAGAAATATTAGAAATGTTAGTTATATAGAAATATTAGAAATGTTAGTTATATAGAAATATTAGAAATGCTAGTTATATAGAAATGTTAGTTATATTAGAAATGTTAGTTATATAGAAATGTTAGTTATATAGAAATATTAGAAATGTTAGTTATATAGAAATGTTAGTTATATTAGAAATGTTAGTTATATAGAAATGTTTTTAGTTATAGAAATATTAGAAATGTTAGTTTTAGTTATAGAAATATTAGAAATGTTAGTTTTAGTTATAAAATTTAGAATTTGCATATATGAAATCACAATCCATCATTTAAAAAATGTTAATTTCTTTTGCGGCATATAGTATTTGTTGTCGATGATGCCCAGCCCGCATCCTCGCCGTCGACCCGTTCACGATGACGTCCTGCTTCAGAGGACCCATGTCCGGGACTGGGCTCCGCCGGGCTGGCACTGGGAGGTGCTACCTTCAGGGGCGCGACGCTTGGTGAGGAACCCAGCCCCGGGTCCCGTCGTCGACCCTCATCTCCTTTGGTGGCGTTCGCGTGGGCCACTTTCGGTGCGGAGGGAGTCGGCCCCGCCGGAGGTGGTACGTCGTCGTGTCAGGGAGGAGGACGAGCACGTCCATCGCTACATGGTTGCTATGGACGTCAGGTTCTCCAATACCTAGCAGGTTCGTTGGGGAGATCACCCGAGCTATGATCCAGTGATGGTTCCTTCACTTTGGTTTTCCACCGCCTAGATTACTCTCTACTATTCGATCTTTATTAGCTAGCTAGCTAGCTAGTGATGTATTCGATATATAATATTCGAGATGATTTATTCGAGATTATATATATTATTCGAGACGATGTATTCGAGATTATATCTATTATTCGAGATAACGTGTTCGAGATTATATTCGATGATGCTTATTATGTACTATGATTGATTCAGTTTTTCCTTATTAATTGATTGCATCCATGCATTGTAATTTGAATATATTTCTTTTGGATTAGTTAAATAAAACCTATGGCGTACAATACCGGCAGAGAGGGAGAAGAGGCCCTGTTCAATATCATACGCAATCCTCGCGGGCCAAATGATGATCAGAATGAAGAAGATTATGACGGATCCGAATATCTAAACAACACCGGGGAGGGTGATATGATATTCGATTGCGACGACTGAATTGATGAAGTCATGAACTATGAACATGACGAAGAAAATGTTGATCTTGAAACAACAAAGACCGACGAGGTATATATATTTATATAAGCAAGCATCTTGTGATCATCACATGTTTTAAATGACTTAAAGACATATTAACGAATCGATCTTTCTTCTTTCAGCCATCCGGATCGAGCAAATCTTCAGGCAACAGGAAACGAGGCCCGAACAAAAAGTTGAAGGAGGGCGTAAAGTACAATATCGAGGCCATCAAACCTAATGGCGAACCATTAGCGCCTAAGAAGATTGCGGACAAGTTCATTCGTCAGTGCAGAGTTCTTGTGAAGGACCAACTCCCGATCTCCCTTCAAGAATGGAGAGAGCCAGCAAAGCCACGTCCAGGAGTTACTTTTGTCGACGACAGACGAAAACTTCTGCTTTGGGAAACGCTCATGGAACATTTCATCCTACCAGATCATTTCACAGATGCAGATGTGGAGAAAGTCAAGGACGCTGCTCTTAGGAAGATGGCGGTTGCATTCAACAACCACAAGAATCGTGAATGGGACAAGTACGTCAAGGGAGGAAGGAAGACTCCAATATACGAGGGGACACTAGAGAAGCAAAGTGCTCATTGGGATGATTTCGTGAAATTCAAGGATTTGGAATTATCTAAGGAACGGTCGAGAATAAACAAGGCCAATGCCGCACAAAAGGATAAGTTCCATAAGCTGGGGCCAGGTGGCTATGCGGTGGGAATGCCTAAGTGGGATAAGTCTGAGAAAGAGATGGAGGATGCAGGTGTGACTGCATAAACATTGAGCTGGCCCCCCAGGTGCAGGACTTGGTTCTATGCGCATGGGGGGAGTTGGACCCGAGGACAGGCAAAGTTTCGAAGAAGGCATGTCTGGACGGAGCCAAAGATAAGCTACTTGTTGCAATAGAAGAGGCTCGATCGGGGGTGTTCCAGCCCAACAAAGAGAACGACGAGCTTACGCGTGCCCTGGGAAATCCTGAACACCCGAGAAGAACACGAGGCAAGGGCGCTATTCCGTGGTATGAGGGGTTTTCAGACTGGAACGCCGACTACAGAACCTGTGCGAGAAAGAAGATTGCGGAGGAGAAGAAGAGGAAGATGGAGGAGGAGCAGAGGAAGCTGGACTATGAACGCCTTCAAGGCCTAGAATCAGCGCACGTGGACTTGGCAGTCAAATTAGAGTGGCAGCAGGAGCAGATCGACTCACTTAGCGAGCAAAGGGGGTCTCAGCAGCTACAACGGCTAGCGGATGATCCAGCATTGGATAGCACCGTCCCATCCATGCCGAGAAGCGGCGTGGGTTCCGCCCCGGGCAACGCATTATTGGATAGCTACCCAGTGGATGACATCATGGAGAACACTAACTGCGAGCTACACTTCAAAATGAAGAATATATCCATGAAGGTGGTGGACGCCGTTGCTTTTACAAATCCCCCCGAGGCAACCTTTCATTGCAACCCGATTCCAATGGGCTATGCTCGTGTCTTGGTTGATGAGGTGGTGGACCAATATTCGGGGCTAGAGATTGACATTGCTGGAGGTGACGAGGAGCACATACTGGGAGAGGCCAACCATCGTATAATCCTATGGAGAGAGGATTGCATCATCTTTCGAAGGCCACCGACACCATGTCATCCGACTCCTCGTCGAAGTCCACCACTGAGTCAGCAGACTCCCGCTCCTCCAAGTCCACCAACGCGTCAGGCCACTCCTCCTCCAAGTCCAGCACGGCTTCAGGACACTCCTCCTCCTCCAAGTCCGGCACAGCTTCAGGCCACTCCTCCTCCTCCAACTCAGCCACGCCAGCCGTCTTCGCCGCCTCAGCAATCACGGAAGAGAGCCGCCTCAGCTATGGTGTGTAGCGGTACAAGTCGAGGTAGTACTGGAGGTACAGGCGGAGGCAAGCGATTTCAATATGGTCCAAGCCTCGCGCCTCTTCCGCAGAGGCCTTACGAAAAGTCCGAGGAGGAAAACGCAGCCATATCGAAGGCCGAGGTGGAAGCCCATTTTGCACCGAAACCGCCACCGCCGCCAAGGGAGAAAGTGCCTGAGGAAAAGATTGACCACTTCATTCGTATGGCTAGAGCACCAGCTCCCAATCCTGTTGACACAGACTATGAGCGCCACCTTAGGAAGTTAAATCGAGCACGTCTACAGAAAGAGGCGAGCTTGAGCTCAAGCAAATCAGCTAGCAAAACATGCGGTAAAACTGTTCCCCGGCTGGGAGAACAGGCGGCGCAACCAATCCCCCTGCTTGTTGTGCCAACAACACATGAGAGTAGGCACGCCCAATATTATTGTGGGCAAACTGTTAACATTCCCGGGCTGGGCGATGTGGTAATAACCGAGGAGCATATTGAGCAGGCTAAAAGCCTCATGATCACTGTTGGACAACTCCTCGATATCGAGCCCATGTCTCCGACTAGAGAGGAGGAAATAAAACGGAAATATGTCCAGGGCCAACCTTTGGTCGAGCCAGATGAGGTCAAGAAGCTCCCAACGAGAATGTATCAATTGCATCAATGGTACATGGACATTACCAAGATTTCCAATCAAGAGTCCCTCATGGTGAATGTCAAGAAGGATCATTACTACCATGAGAAAGCTGTGTCCGTTGAGTATTCAGAACTATTTCAGTTATACAATCAAGACGCACTCGACAAATCTATCGTCAGTTGCTATTGTCTGTAAGTGATTTCTTTCTGTAATTTAAGTCTCAAGCTAGCTGTAGTGATCATTTTGATCAATCATTACCTGTAATTATCCTCACTATATTCTTTTCTGTGGTATTATGCAGGATGAAGATTTATAAAATGAAAAAAGGTGGACGCTATGGCATTGGATTCGTTGACCCAAATACCATTAATGAATACACATGGAAAATAGATCCATATTACGAAAAAGTGTAGAGGAAAGCATGCTAGAGTTCTTCAAGCACCTCAAATACAATGATGATATACTACTTCCTTACAACTTCGAGTGAGTCACACTGTCTTGTACTACAAATTCTGTTTTTGCCTACTAGCTAGCTACATGTTTTTGCTTACATATGCCCGCTTAATTAAGACATGCAAACGTGTGTGCATGCAGATTTCACTGGATCTTGTTAATCATTAAAGTTGATGAAGGAACAGTTGAAGTACTAGACTCACTACTTAAGAAACCAATTGACTACACCATCGTGAAGGGGATAGTCAACAGGTAATTTCAATCATTATTAACTATATCTTGGCCTATTTAATTAGTTCGTCATTTCCTGATAACAACTATTTAATAACCCATTTATTCATTTTCTTTGTCGGCGGGCAGGGCTTGGGCAAAGTTCATCAGCGCCACTCCAGGCCAATGGAAACGAAATCTAAAATGGTATCGACCCATGGTAAGTAATTAAGTAGTACTAGCTAGCTGCCATCTCTTTAATTATCATGCTTGATTAATTATTATCTGATCAAATTCCATTCTCGTAAAGGCCCTGAAGCAGGCGCTGGGAATAATCTGTGTGCATACTACGTTTGCGAGAACATTCGCATGATGGCGTCCGAAAGGAGCATATCTCAAAGACAGGAGTGGGTACGTTTGTCAGAACACTATTCACAATTTTTACACCATTATCGATATCTAGTCACACAACTAATACACATGCATATTGATCTCCTTCGTAACAGTTCAAAGAGGTGCGGGAGAAGCTCCTACCAGAGGACCGCATAGAAGCAATTCAAGAGGAAATAGCGGGATTTTTGCTCGACCAGGTCATAGATCCCAAAGGAGAATACTTTTACCCGCTACCGCCCCCATGAACCACTTCCAATTGTTATCGTGCTCCTAAGGCACCAATTAGGCTAATGCCACTGGCTCTGAAGGCACCAATTAGGAGAAATTGTATATAGCTAGCTAATTATATATATATATATATACATGTGTGTACATATGTGTGAATTAATTAATGGTGGTTGTGAGACATTCGATGATATATATATATATATATATATATATGATCGGTTCTACTAGAAATTCTATTTATATATATGCATAATGTGTACAATATGTAGTATCGTAAAATACCAGCAAACGAAAAAGAATTAAATGGAAAACACAAAATTAAATGAAAAGGAAATCATAAACCCAAAAACCCCCAACCTTTTAATACCGGTTGGTGTCACCAACTGGTACTAAAGGGCTCCCTGCCCCCGGAGCTGGCTCGTGCCACGTGGTTGCCCTTTAGCACCGGTTCATGCTGAATCGGTACTAAGGGGGGGCTTTAGTGCCCACACTTTAGTGCCGGTTACCGAACCAGCACTAAAGGGCCTTATGAACTGGTGCTATTGCCCGGTTCTGCACTAGTGAGTAGTTTTAATGGTGAACATCATTATGTTGATCATATCTACTATATGATTCATGCTCGACCTTTCGGTCTCAGTGTTCCGAGGCCATATCTGTTATATGCTAGGCTCGTAAAGTTTAACCTGAGTATTCCGCATGTGCAACTGTTTTGCACCCGTTGTATTTGAACATAGAGCCTATCACACCCGATCATCACATGGTGTCTCAGCACGAAGAACTTTCGCAACGGTGCATACTCAGGGAGAACACTTATATCTTGATAATTTAGTGAGAGATCATCTTATAATGCCACCGTCAATCAAAGCAAGATAAGATGCATAAAAAGATTAACATCACATGCAATCAATATAAGTGATATGATATGGCCATCATCATCTTGTGTTTGTGATCTCCATCTCCGAAGCACCGTCATGATCACCATCATCACCGACGCGACACCTTGATCTCCATCATAGCATCGTTGTCATCTTGCCAACTTATGCTTCTACGACTATCCCTACCGCTTAGTGATAAAGTAAAGCATTACAGGGTGATTGCATTGCATACAATAAAGCGACAACCATATGGCTCCTGCCAGTTGCCGATAACTCGGTTACAAAACATGATCATCTCATACAATAAAATATAGCATCATGCCTTGACCATATCACATCACAACATGCCCTGCCAAAACAAGTTAGACGTCCTCTACTTTGTTGTTGCAAAGTTTTACGTGGCTGCTATGGGCTGAGCAAGAACTGTTCTTACGTACAAATCAAAACCACAACGATAATTCGTCAAGTTAGTGATGTATTAACCTTCTCAAGGACTGGACGTAGCCACACTTGGTTCAACTAAAGTTGGAGAAACTGACACCCGTCAACCACCTGTGTGTAAAGCACGTCGGTAGAACCAGTCTCGCGTAAGTGTACGCGTAATGTCGGTCCGGGCCGCTTCATCCAACAATACTGCCGAACTAAAGTATGACATGCTGGTAAGCAGTATGACTTGTATCGCCCACAACTCACTTGTGTTCTACTCGTGCATATGACATCTACGCATGAAACCTGGCTCGGATGCCACTGTTGGGGAACGTAGTAATTTCAAAAAAATTCCTATGCACACGCAAGATCATGGTGATGCATAGCAACGAGAGGGGAGAGTGTGTCCACTTACCCTCGTAGACCGAAAGCGGAAGCGTTAGCACAACGCGGTTGATGTAGTCATATGTCTTCACGATCTGACCGATCAAGTACCGAATGCACGGCACCTCCGAGTTCTGCACACGTTCAACTCGATGACGTCCCTCGAACTCCGATCCAGCCGAGTGTTGAGGGAGAGTTTTGTCAGCACGATGGCATGGTGATGATGATGATGTTCTACCGACGCAGGGCTTTGCCTAAGCACCGCTACGATATGATCAAGGTGGATTATGGTGGAGGGGGCACCGCACACGGCTAAGAGATCAAGAGATCAATTGTTGTGTCTATGGGGTGCCCCCTCCTCCGTATATAAAGGGGGGAGGAGGAGAGGGCCGGCCAAGGGGGTGCGCGCCCTAGGAGGGGGAAACCTACTCCAAGTAGGTTTGCCCCTCCCTTTCCTAATCCAAGAAGGAGGGGGAAGCAAGGAGTGGCAGAGGGGAAAGGCAAGGGGGGCGCCCCCCCTTTCCTTGTCCTATTCGGACTCAAGGGGAGGGGGCACGCCTCTTGCCTTGGCCGGCCCCTCTCTCTCTCCACTAAGGCCCAACAAGGCCCATTAGTTCCCGGGGGGGTTTCGGTAACCCCCGTTACTCAGATAAATGTCTGAAACCTTTCCGGTGTCCAAACATAGTCGTCCAATATATCGAACTTTACGTCTTGACCATTTCGAGACTCCTCGTCATGTCCGTGATCACACCCGGGACTCTGAACTACCTTAGGTACATAAAAACATATAAACTCATAATATAACCATCATCTAACTTTAAGCGTGCGGACCCTACGGGTTCAAGAACTATGTAGACATGACCGAGACACGTCTCCAGTCAATAACCAATAGCGGAACCTGGATGCTCATATTGCCTCCTACATATTCTACGAAGATCTTTATCAGTCAAACCGCATAACAACATACGTTCTTCCCTTTGTCATCGGTATGTTACTTGCCCGAGATTCGATCATCGGTATCTCAATACCTAGTTCAATCTCGTTACCGGCAAGTCTCTTTACTCGTTCCGTAATACATCATCCCGCAACTAACTCATTAGTTGCATTGCTTGCAAGGCTTATAGTGATGTGCATTACCAAGTGGGCCTAGAGAGATACCTCTCTGACAACGGAGTGACAAATCCTAATCTCGAAATACGCCAACCCAACAAGTACCTTTGGAGACACTTGTAGAGCACCTTTATAATCACGTTGTGACGTTTGGTAGCACACAAAGTGTTCCTCCGGTAAACGGGAGTTGCATAATCTCATAGTCATAGGAACATGTATAAGTCATGAAGAAAGCAATAGCAACAAACTAAACGATGAAGTGCTAAGCTAACGGAATGGGTCAAGTCAATCACATCATTCTCCTAATGATGTGACCCCGTTAATCAAATGACAACTCTTTGTCTATGGCTAGGAAACATAATCATCTTTGATTAACGAGCTAGTCAAGTAGAGGCATACTAGTGACACTCTGTTTGTCTATGTATTCACACATGTATCATGTTTTCGGTTAATACAATTCTAGCATGAATAATAAACATTTATCATGATATAAGGAAATAAATAATAACTTTATTATTGCCTCTAGGGCATATTTCCTTCAGGCGGCATGAGCACAGGCGCCTGGCAAGACGGCCCGGACGACGCTGGCCGCGGAGCCGAAGCTGCGTGCTGCAACGCCGGAGCGGAAGCAGTGCCTGCATGCGTAGGCCACCGCGTAGGGGCCGCCGGCCGACGCGCCAACCGCCCGTCCACCGAAGAAGAGTCGCGAGGCAAGGCGCAGTCCCTGGCGATGTGGCCCGCACCCCCACAACGCACACCGACGGTCTCCTTCCAGCAGTCCACAAAGATGTACCGGTCGTTGCCGCAATTATAGCAGCAGCCGTGAAGGACCACATGGATGTTGGTCCTTGGCGGCCTGAATGTGGGCAAGGTGCTGCCATGACGCCGCTGGGTGGGAGGCGGGCGAGGCGGGGAAGCCGGGCTGCGGGGGCGGCGCCCTACCTTAGTTTGCCACGCCCCCGAGGCCGCCGCCGGCGGCAGCGACGGGCCAGCGGCGCCCTGGGTGATAGGGCCGAAACGCGTGCCCAGGACGTCGGGAACAACGACGATGGAGCGCAGCGGGACCCTAGGTGGGGATGGCGAGGCTAAGGAAGACGGGCCCGCCGAGAGGGAAACTTGCGAGGCCATAGGAAGTAGAGGGTGGGCGCCGGCCCCGGG